>NC_048234.1:41304228-41472059 GCF_002007445.2 Ailuropoda melanoleuca
TTCCATACAAATTTAAGGACTATTTGTTCCAGTTCTTTGAAAAATGTCCTCGGTATTTTGATCGGGATAGCATTGAAAGTGTAGATTGCTCTGGGTAGTATGGACATTTTAACTATGTTAATTCTTCCAATCCATGAGCATGGAATATTTTTCCATCTTTTTATGTCTTCCTCAATATCTTTCAAAAGTGATCTATAGTTTCTAGAATATAGGTCCTTTATGTCTCTGGTTATATACAGCATCGTTTTAAAGTTGGGAGCTTTAACGAAGGCTGACCTTACTGTGTAATTCCTTGAGAAAAGTCTGGCAGAATCAGAGTTACCTAGACCTGAGAGCGGTGTCTACTACTCTGGAGACTAGCAGAGGCTTCTTTATCACCTGCTCTGATTCTGCACTGAAAGTGGAGGCTCTTGCCATGTGGATACGCCGCCCCCCCCCCCACGCACAACTAAGAAACAAGGCCATTTCTCTGAAAATGTGGTGGGCAGTTAGAAGACAATGAAATTGTCCAAAATGTGAATGAGAGATCCACAGGTGGGTTGGTTAATGACGTCAGGTGTTATGGATTCATGGACATTTATGCAAACATGATGAACTGCACACACACATTCCTCTCCGCGCCCTCCCAAAACCCCACTAAAGTGACAGAAAAAAAGATAAGAAGACATTGATCCACAAGGGCAAAGAACAAGAAAGGAGTCAGAGCAGAGAGAGGTCAGAAGACAGTAGTCAGATCTAGTGGTGATGAACTGATCAGACCAGAGGAGGCAGAAAGCCAGCACTAGGCCAGAGGCTATGGATGGGTTCATGCCCAGAGGGAGTCTCAGGAAATAGAAACATCAGGTGTTTCTCATGGGGAGGGTCCTGGTGGGTGGGTTGAAAATGAAGTCACAGTCCCCTTGCTAACCCCACACAGCATGGGACCACCCCTCCATCATCCAGAAAGAGAGTCAACTCTTTAAAGATGATAAAGCAGAGAGAATCCAAGCCCAAGGACTTAGGCCCAGGTATAAATAGCAAGCAAGGTCAAAGTCAAGCGCCTTTCTTCACTTGGCTCTGAGCTCTGAAAGTCAGGCTTGGACCCTGCCCTTCACCCCATCCCACAGCAGGAAGTTAGAGAGTTCCTCTCTGGGGAAACTGGCTGACCCCAGATACTTGACTCTCAATAATGACATTTGGGAGTTTCTAACAAAATAGCCAATTACCCTTTGGGACGATCCAACAAAAGGAAAACCCTTGCATACAATACAGAGTTTCCTGTACTGCTGCAGTAGTCACTCCTAAATGGAACTCAAGGGTTAGCAGATATTTGAGGGAAGTCTTTGTGAAGAAAGAGAAAAAAAAACAAAAGAAAAAAAAGAGATAAGGTAGAGATCAAGATATCTTTTCAAAATCTGTAATTCATTTTTAAGTAAAGAGAAAAGGAGATACAGCATCCATAAAACAAGATTAAGATGCCATATAAAGAAGAATATCCAAAAATAATAACATGAATTTTTAAAACTTCATCATAGAAGTTGAAAGATAGTTGAAGAAATACATTTTTGAAGATTTATTGATTGGGGTGCCTGGGTGGCTCAGTCAGTTAAGCATCTGCCTTCAGCTCAGGTCATGATCTCAGGGTCCAGGGATTGAGCCCCCCGCATCAGGCTCCCTGCTCAGCAGGGAGTCTGCTTCTCCCTCTCCCTCTGACACCCCTCCCTGCTTGTGCTCTCTCTTTCTCTCTCTCTATTTGAGAGAGAGAAAGAGAATGCACACACAGGCAGAGGAGAGGCAGAAAGAGAGGAAAAGAGAGAATCCCCAGCAAACTCCCCGCTGAGTATAAAGCCCGACATAGGGCTCAGTCTCACAACCCTGAGAACATGACCTGAGCCAAAATCAGAGTCAGACACTTAACCAACTGAGCCACCCAAGCGCCCCGAGAAATACATATTTTAAATGGAAGACATATAAACAAAGGATTGGAAAATAAGAGAGCAAATACCAAAAAAATTAGATGGGTTAGTCTACCAAATTTGAGAGCTAGACTTTCTTCACTCCGAATAAGGAAAATTATCAGAAAAATAAAATAAGAGAATTTCCTAGAACCAAAGGACATAGGTGTCCTTACTGAGAAATCCTATCTTACCAACTATTTGGCACAATCAATGAAACAAACAACAAACAATACACATTAGAGCAGACCACCCTCAATTTTCAGAATATTTAAGAAAGTGAGATGATGCTACTGTGTTCGAGAGAGAAAACCAGGGCACCCTCGGAAGACCAGGGATCAGAATGGCATTGGACTTTTCAGAAGCAAAGTTAAAGCCCCAAAGTAATGCCTTCAAAGTGATTCCCAACCTAGCACTCTATCACCCCACCCAAGTTAGCAATCAGAAAGTGAAAGTAAAAAATAAATACAGTTTCATTTTCAGACAAGCAAGCCTCAAAAAACAAAACAAAACCAAAAACGGGAAGCTATTGCAGGGCGTGATTCACCAAAGCAAGGAAATACACCAAGAATGAGAAAAATATGGGATCCAAGAAACAAACATTCCAACACAAATTAGAATTCCTAGGGTGAGGGATGAGATCCCTCGGTTGATGACGGTGACTCCACAGCTGGTCTAAGAAAGAACCAGTTCATACCGGAAGCGGAAAGAGGAACGCTCTGGGGAAAAGGTCTATGGGGAAAAGACTGAGTAAAATAACTCAGAGACTGGAACAGAAATCTCCAGAAGGATAATCACCAAGAAAAATATGAATCACACAGATTACCTGAGGTGTTAGAATGTTCTGAGAAATGTATACTCTGGCAAAGAATTTGAGGATGACTAAATGATAGGTACATTACAAAATTAGGAAATGAAAATATGAGGCAATTTTTAGCTGCCAGGGAGACAAACCAGTGACTCTGAAAGGAAATAATCATAGCATACCACACAGCTCGGCTATTTATATAATCATGATATTAGCAAAAACAGAATTTTGGTTTAACCAAAGATTATAGAAATAACTCTATGGGGAGAGTGTGGAGAGGGGTGTATGAAAGGAGCCAGACTTTAAATTCCGTCATTAGAAGTTAATAGGTGATACCTGTTATGCATTGAATGTTCGTTTCCCCCCAAAATGGAGGGGGGTGATGTTGAAGCCCTACGCCACAAGGTGATGGTGTTAGCAGGGGAGGCCTTCAGGAGGTAATTAGGATTAGATGAGGTCATGAGGATGGAGCCCTTACACACAGGATTAGAGCCCTTGTAAGAGTCAGAAGAGAGCTTGCTTCCTCTGCTCCCCATGGGAGGACACAACAAGACAGTCTGCAACCCAGAAGAGGGCATTCCTCAGAGCCTGACCACGCTGGCACCCCGATCTCGGACTTCCAGCCTCCAGAACTGTGAGAAATCAATTTCTGTTGTGTACAAACTATCTCATCAATGGTGCTTTGTCGAAGCCACTCAAACAGATGAGGACAATATTAAAAACTATAAAATCAAAGAATAAGAATGTAAGGTTATTATTGGACAACATGGAGACACACATCAGAAGAAAGATCTGGAAGAGTTAAAATGTTTGCCAGAGAATTGGGAAGGAGGTTGGGCGAGGTGGGATGGCCAAAGACTGCTTTGGTTTTTGTTGTTGCTGTTGTCTTAAAACTGTTGCACTTCTTAAACATGTGTTGACAAAAACGAAGAATAAATGTAAGATGTTTGTGGAAGGTCTGTGGCTTTCACATTTAGAAAAAAATTTTGTTGGTATAAAAAAGTACTTTACTAATAAGTAGTTGCTCGTACATAGCAAGTTTTAGGCTTCAGAGGAATGATTTAAATGCTCTGCTCTTCAGAAAAAAAACTTTATAAACATTAGCAGTTTTGTTCAAAACACCGTTACAGAGCCCATACCTGTCCTGTTACTGCAGGGAGGACTGGGGTGCCCAGGCGAGAAAGCTCTGTCTTCACACCTGCAGGAGGGGCTCCCGGTCGGGTGGGAGGTCCACCCCGCGCTGCCTGCAGCGCTGGACAGAAGCCCAGGGCGCTGCAGGACAAGAGGCGCAGCGTCCCCAGGCCGCATGTTGCCTGCAGGGCTTCATGCGTTTCTTGAGCCGAAATGACTAGGCACATTACTAAGGTCACCCGAATGAAACCGACTGTTCTCTGCTTTCTGTCTGGTTTGTACGAACTTTTTCATGTGTCGTGCTTATATAATCAAAGAAGTGCAACAAAAGGGTTTTTTACATCTATTAATGCTGAGTTAGCCTCTGATGGTGTCATCTGCCCCTCCAAATTTTTATTATAAAAAATTCAGTCATCGAAATAGGATCAAATTCTGAGAGAATTTTTTAGAGAAGAGATTGCAGTCTGGAGGGCCAAATAAAGGATTATATTATGACCGAAAAATGTCTTACAACCACAGCTACCAACACAGCGTCTAGAATAGTTGACGCAGTCGGTCAAAATGCCTGTTCCTGGGGGCGCCCGCGTGGCTCAGTCGTTAAGCGTCTGCCTTCGGCTCAGGGCGTGATCCCGGAGTCCTGAGATCAAGCCCCACATCAGGCTCCTCGGCTGGGAGCCTGCTTCTTCCTCTCCCACTCCCCCTGCTTGTGTTCCCTCTCTCGCTGCCTGTCTCTCTGTCAAATAAATAAATAAAATCTTTTTTTTTTTTAGATTTTATTTATTTATTTTTTGACAGAGAGAGAGCGCAAGTAGGTAGAAGGACAACAGTGGAAGAAGCAGGCTCCCCGCGGAGCAAGCGGCCCGATGCGGGGCTCGATCCCAGGAGCCTGGAATCATGACCCGAGCTGAAAGCAGATGCTTAACTGCAGCCACTTAATCCACGGAGCCACCCAGGTGCCCCCATGAAGCAGATGCTCACATGATCCCCATTTTACAGACGCAGAAACTGAGGCACAAATACATTAAGTAATTTTTGGAACCAGATTCCCAAATCTAACTTCTTAACATACAGAGCAGAAGCCAGAAGTGTCTTGCGATGGAGAAAATTCTCACTGGTTCACGAGCCCTGACTGGCACACACATTCTGTCTAAAGCATTAGCTAAGCGCTCTTCTCAACCTCTAGGCTAACTGAAAGAAAATGGGCGTTGCCAGTGCAACTTTACAGCAAAACTCCGAGAACCTAAGGTGCAGATCGTTCAAAATCGAGTGTGAGATAAGGGAATGAGCACCCCGTGCGCCGGTCCCACTGCCTCCCTCACTTTGGGTGTGGGCGAGTCTGCATGAGACGCAGCCAAGTAGGGACAATGAGGACTGAGGTCAAGGTTGAACTGCGGAGGATGACAAATAGAAAGAATCTGGGTTCCTGATGGTATCATTTGAGCTGCGAGATTAACCAGCCCTAGAGCCATGCAACCTCCAGACTTACGGTTCTGTTCGATAATAAGTTTGCTCATTAGCTCACTAGTGTTGGAATTTCCTGCCAGCTGGAGCAAACAGCATCCTATGTGATACTCCTGGCATCTCGCCCCTGACATTTTTATCTATATAATAAATAAAACTTGCATGTATAGCTTTCCTCCGACTCCTGGAGACTCAGTTTCCTCCTCTGAAAAATGGGTTCACCATGCCTATTATTAGAGAAGTTTCTAAGAGGAGGAGTTGTGTATAGCAACTGAAATGGGCAGGCAGTTCCGAGAAGGTGTGTTCCATGCACTTAACACACCATCGTTCCAGGTTTGTGTGGAAGCCCTGAAGCTTCACGAAGATGCACAATGGGTTGAGCCTGAGGAAGGAGAGTGCTCAGAGTAATCTTAGGCTCTGTGATGAGACAGGGACATGAGGACTGATGAGACAGACCCCTGCTGGCGCTCAGATCATTGTGTCACATAGGGGAGCACCTCCTGAAATGATCCGTACCAAGGACAAGAGAATATTCAAATTTATGCTGCAGAATTGTCCAATTAGGAATCTGAAGTCTGTCGTGAAGCCCGTGCACACACAGCGTGTTGTCTTCTAGCCGGGCTATGCAGGTAGAACTCAAGTTAGAAAGGCCCCCAAAGTTGCTCATCGGAGTCCAGTCCCTTGGCCCAGGTGAAAATGCCTTGCAGGCAAAGTATCCAGTATAATCAGCAGCTGTTACAGAGGGAACACATCTGGCCCCTTTGTATTTATCTCATCAGACGGGCCGCATTTGAATAGGAAATGGAAACTAAGCTTCCAACCCAACCTCAGAGGGTCCCCTAATTTCTGACTAAGGCACATTCATTAGAGGCTGAAGAAATGTCACTACTGCTTACATCAGCTGTCTCTCAGCCCATTATGTTCATCTCTGCTTTGAGGCTATTCCAAAAAATAACCAACTCTAACTTTTAAATGGAATACTTTTTTCTCTTACAATTTTCTCTGAGGAACCATGGATTCCTACAAGTGGCCCAATAGACATTGGAGAGTTTACCCGATCACTTCTTCTTTGGAGACCCCAACCACAGGCAGGATGGTCTCAGTGGGGCTTCAACCACACCTCCCTCTGCACGCTCACCCCCCCCAGCCCCCCCAGTCCCGGCAGTGGACCAGGTCCCAGATGGCTGGAGCACCCTGGACAAAGGAACCGCCTCAAAGATGGGTGAGCAGGTGAGCAGCGGAGGCTGCTTCTCTGGGACTCTTCTGGAGAGAAGTTGAACACCAGTGACTCCACAACGTACTTTGTGAGGCCTGCATAGCATTACAAAAGCAGAAACTTTTTAGAGAAAAATCGAGATTTCTGGCTTTTCTTGAGAACTGGAGGATCTAGTGACCCCTGGGCCACATCGCTGAAGTGGCCCTGGCTGGTCATGGTTTGTCACCATGCCCAGCACATGGCCCTTGTCACACATTCATACTTCCTGCCTGGCCCCACTCCCCGCTCCGTGGAGCTGCTGCAGGAGACCGCCCTGGCCTGAAGGCCCTGGGCAAAAGGGCTTCCCACTGGCGGCTTCTCCATGAAGGGGGGAAGCCTGTGCCCAGCAGGGGAGAATGGGACAAATTCAGAAGGTGGCAGATCCAAAAAGCAGAGTGAATCTGCCTAAAGATAGGGGAAGCAAGACTGAGTGGCACTCAGAGGGTCACATGGGCCTCGTGGTCACATCTGGGCCTGATAGGGCCAGGATGGTTGTGTGGTTTGAGGGGTAAAGGCTCGGGCTTGTGCAATCGGTGCTCAGTGCTCAGTACGTTTGCTCTCCCCGCTCCCACTGGAACGCACGCCCAGACAGCCCGACGCCCCGGCTGCAGAAGCCCAGCTTTGCTGCTCAGGCCTGCGAGGGGGCTTCTGTCATTCACAAGTTTGTGCCATTAACACAACCAGGAATCTCTGTTCCCAGAGACTGTTGTTTTGGGCTCCCCAAGCAGAGGGGCGACTGATACTCGCTCCACTGCAAGGACTCCAAAAGGCTCTGGCTGCACAGATGTGAATAGGATTTGAGGCTTTTAAAACCGGGGAAGTCTCTGTCCCACCTTGACTCAGGAGGGCCTGACAGATAACTCACGATTTTAATCTGGAATAAAGAACAGAGACAACGTGCAAAGGCTCTATATCGCTCTTTTGAGTGCCCTGGGAAACGAAGATGCCAGCACAGCGAGCGTGCAGGAAATACTTCCTCGAGCTCGGAGGCCACGTTGACCTGAGGGCAACCGGTTTTCTAGTTCAGGCAGCGTGGGTGCCACGCTGCCCCGATTCAGTATCAGCACACAGACTTCTGAGAAATCCTGAGGGTCTTCGTGGCTTTCTGCTGTGTGGGAGGCTGTAGGTTGTGAGCCTGTGTGTGTGTGTGTGTGTGTGTGTGTGTGTGTGTGTGTGTTCCTCCTCCCCGGTTTGTGAGTTGAGAGCCAAAGCGCTCAGTGGGTGCATTTGCAACTTCTCAAAGGAAGGAGAGACAGCCCGTAAAAGGAACCGGTGCTTTTTCTGGGGCTGTTTACAGAGAAGTAACCCCTGTGTCATTCTCCCTAGCAGGGAGGTCCTTCCCTTGATTGCTAATCGTCTGTGTACTTTAGCCATGTGTGGCGTAAGCCGTGGTCGGGGCCTTGAGCAGCGAGGTCCCTCCACCCGCAGCTTTCTTTTAACTGCACAGAACACAGCAGGCCGTGCCGGCCGGGCCACCCAGGGAGCAGCCACCGCAGAGTTCTCCTGCGGGAGACCTCCCTGCATTCTCCACTCTGCCCCCGGCCACCAGGACAGCTGAGCAGCCGTCCCTGACCTCCCACTTAGGACACCTTCTCGTGCCTTCCACCCAGGTCAGCAGCACGGCCATAGTGCATGTCCTGTGGAGCCTTTGTCAGAGCCAGCCAGCACACAGCTCTCTCTTGAAGCCTCAGGAATAGCCTAGGAGTGGATAGCCTAGCGTGGCCTCCAGCCTCACTGCCTCCACACGGTACAAGCACAGGCAACTCTGGTACCTCCAGGGCAACAGTGCTTGGGAGCCTTCCATGGGACCCTTGATGGCTCAGGGCACTTGGGGTGACTGGAGGCCCGAGTGGCTGGCTGGCGGACGGAGGGAGGAGGGAAGGGGAGACCAGGGCCCTGATAATAGCGTTCTTGTGCTAAGGACAGTGAGCAAGGGATTGATGGCGGATTAAATTTACATCTTTAAAGATCACTTAGGCTACAGTATGGAGGCTTCCCAAAGAAGGAGCAAGGACGGAAGCCAGGAGACAGGGCCAGGAGCTCTCACGGTCCTCCGGGGAGAGGGGAGGGGCGTGAAGGAGGGTGGGGTTGGTCCTGGCATGTTCCAGGAGCTGGCCAAAGCCGCTGCCTCCTTGGGCTTATGTTCTAGACGGGCTTCTAGATAATAAATCAATACATAAAATGTCCAGTTGTGATCAGTTCTGTGAACAAAACTAAGCAGAGTGAGAGGAAAGGGGCGACGGGGCCTGTGAGCACACAGATCCTGGGGTCCCAACTCACTGAATCAGTGCATCCCGGGGCGGTGCCCAGAGATAAGTTTGTTCAACAAGTACCCCCGGTGAGTCTTATCATCAGACAAGCTTCAGAAAGAGACACACGAGGACCTTGGTTTGTGGAATCAGACACTCCAGAGCTTCAGCTCAGCTCCTGCCACTTTCCTTGTGACCTTGGGCCCTCCACTTAACCCTCCCCGGCCTCATCTTCCTCACCTGAAAAATGGGAACCAAAACAGCGCTGGTGTGACAGGTCGTTAAAAGATCAACGATAAAATGCACATAAACCACTTTGCCGGGTGTCCGGCCATATGTGAGGGATAAAATCTGCAGGAGAGGCTCCATGAATTGTTATACTTGGTTACATTTTATCAAGTCAAGCTTCACTATTCATATCTTACATTTCAGAACTCAAACTCCTTTTCCCTTGTCCCCCAAGTTAAATCAAGTCCAACTGGTCCCACCTCAAACCATGTGTCCCAGCCCCATGGCCAACAGTCTGGCAAAGCCATCATCCCCATTGTAACAGCCTCCCACCAGGGCCCTCCCTTACCACCTCCAAGCCTCCCATTCTCCACACCTCCACCCTGCTGCTGTTGCGATCAGACTGGGGCACTCTCTCATTTAGTTTAACAGCTTTCCATTGCTCTCCAAATAAAACTCCACATCATTACCATAACTTACCCAGGCTCGCCCTACTCTGGCTCTAGCCCCACACTCCGGCCTTGCTATGGAAACTTTGCGCCAGGAATTCTCACTTGCAACTTAAACTTATGACTTTTTCTGGAAGCCTTCAGTCCCCCTCTGATAGGCTTCCATGGCCTAAAACTCATCAGACTTAAAATTCATCAGACTTGCAATTAGTCATTTAATGACTGTCTCCCTGTGAAATATTATGTGCCATGAGAGCAAGGGTAGGGTCTCTCTTCTTAGAGACGTGGATCGTATTGGGATTAAGAGCACGCACTCACGAGACAACTTCCTAGTTTCAAATCTTGGCTCCACCACTTACTAGTGGTGTGATCTCAGCCAAATGATTTGGACATTCTGGGCTTCGGCTTCCAAATCTACCAATGTATGGGGTAATTTTATAAATAAGTTAAATAATGTGTGAGGATGGCCTAGACCATTGCCTGATAGACAGCAGACATTTCCTAAAATTTTAACTGCTATTATAATTACTTACTCTAGACCTGTATTTAGACATTATGTCCTCAATAAATACTTGGTGAGTGAAGAATATTCCTTATCTTACTTAGTATCGTGGCTTGCATATGCCCAACAGCAACCGTTTAGTGGTACTTCCACTCCATAGCTGGGCAGTCTTGGGTAGACAATGCATGTGATTTGTGCAGGATTAAGAATGGAATTTGTATAGGAAGATTTGGAGAAGAGATTCTGATTTCAGGAATAGAATATGTGTCATCAACCAGAATTTCCTTGGTAGGAGATGATTTTAGAGTAACTCATTTACAGAATGCTTTGAAAGTACTTTGCCTTCCAAGTTCTCAAATGCAATTAAATTAATGGAAATAATGTAGTGTAATCTAATTCTTTTCCTTAGGGATTGCTGACTGTGGTTAAGGTCTTGTTTTTAGTGTATAGAAAGCTATGCAATACAGTGACATGGGTTCAAGAAATATCTTTAAAAAAATCCATGCTCTGCCCCATGAGGTGTTGCTTATCTTCATCAACACCATCTTAAGGCAGAGTCTTTGAAATTCACCCGTGTGCCAGAAAAATATCAGGGGTATCCTATACACAAGCTCTGCAGAGCTCCCAAACACCATTTGGTGCATTTGATGTGGGATTTCCAAACAGTATGGATGCGCAAACCTCCTTTTGGACCCACCCCAGCAGGCAGTTCCTTCTAAACGTGAAGTTTTGTTTTGACGCTCAAAAGTTTACCTGCATCGTTAATTACCAGACTTCCATGTGCGTGGCTGGGCCTAAAAGATATACCAGGACAAGTGAGAACAGTTGTGGACAAGCCACATGCTCCAATAGTAATTGATTTATGGTATCAAGCTGCATCTATATATTGGGAGAGGGAGGGAAACCATGGCCTTCACATTTCCCAGGTAGAGCAGGGAGGGAGCAGAGGGCTGGGCTGAAAGTCCCATATGCACCCAACTGAGTTTGACATGAAGAAAGTCTACAAATCACTTTCCTTCTAAAGATTTTGTAGGTCACCATTCTAGTACTTAACTACTCATTCTATGCCCCCCTACTCTGGCTCACTCAATGTCTTTCCTAAAATGACCCCCACCTATCTGCAAGAAACCCTATCACATGGTGATTTAAACCAAGACTTTTCTTTGTCTTGAATAAGCGTAGGAATCCCCTGGGGATCATGTTAAAATGCAGATTATGACTCAGGAGGTCCTCGGTGGGGCCCAGGACTCTGCATTTCAAGCAAACTCCTCAGTGATATTACGCTGCTGGTCTGTGGGCAACGTGCGGGGTTTGAGTTGCGAGGGTTAGCCAGCTAGGTGTCTGCAGGGTGTGTGCGTGAGGGGGTGGGTGCCCAGGAGGCAACAGAATAGTTGAAACAGTGTTCACTGCAGTTATAAAACCTTTCCCCACTCCCTATTTCCCGGTCTCCAGGCCAGTTTTATTCACGCTCCGTGGGACCAGTCACCTTCACCCCAACCAGGACTGGTAAAAATATGTTCACGTCATGCTCGGAATTCATTCGTCTCCATGCCCTATTGTCTATCTCAGGAGATGGAAACAATGTCGCCTACTTTATTAGCTTGCCATGGTCTTCCCAGACTGTTCTGTTGTTGATTTTTACAGAGAAAATAAACAAACAACTGGGAGAAAGGGAGCTGGTTAACACGGATAATTCTGCTATTCTGTTAACTTTAAAATTGTGATGGAATTTCTGCTTTAGCTCAAAGTCTCTGCCTGCCTTATTCTCCAACGTCAGCGTTTTAACCAGCCCCTCTGCCCTGCGATCCCCACATTTGGTTCTGACAGAGTCTTGATAGTCTTTTAACGTGTGCAATTGTAGGCCAAGATGTTTGTGTTTATGTCCCAAGCCCAGAATAAATAAATAGCTACATGGTATTGAAATCACCTGTCAAAATATCCTCTGCAGTTCTGGGCACAAAGAGAAGTCTCTCGGTGTGATTGGCTAACTTGCTGGAAGAATTCAAAGGCTGTTTATCTCATTTAGTAAAAAAAAAAAAAAAAAAAAAAAAAAAAAAAGACCTATAATTACTACATTTTGACCCCAAGGCAGGCAATTAGTTCACAAAAGCTCTCCCCAGGAAACCAGACATTAGCCTGGTTAATTAGGCTGACCTCACTGCAAACTGCTCTTCTCCCGAGCACACGGCCGACACCGAGGCTGGGCTGCTGGACTGCGTCAGACAGGGCCTGCCGGTCAGAGGAGACGGGGGTGGCACTGCGCTGTGCGCTGGGTTTTGTTTTTTACTACTTACTTTTACGTGCTCCTTGAAGCCCAGTCCCTCTCCCAGAGACGGGCTCTCATCAAAAAGAAGTGGCTCCCAGACAAACTGATCTTTATTGCATTACAAGGAGGAGGAGGAAGCTGGAAAAAAGAAAAAAGAAAGGAAAGCAACTGAGGTCGTAAATTCTTACCAACATAGGAAATCGGTCTTTGCCCTTTAGGAAAATGGCTTGTTGTGTCAGCCGGTTAGGCACATTTCCTAGCCCCCTTTCGTCCTCGCACACTTTGGGGGTTGACTTCTGTTTGGGTTCTGGGTTCTATGAGGCTCAGCTGATTTTTTTTTTTTAATGTCCTAAGCATGTAGAATTCTCTCCTGCTAAAAAAAATCAGACATCTCCCCAAGGAGTGTTGGGAGGTGCATTACAAAATCATCGGGCCCCTTCCACACATGAGGAAATGCACAGAAAGGTGGTGTGAGCGGCTCTGACCGCACAGCACTCAGCCTCACCTGGCTGGTCCAAATGCTGTCCACTGGCCTTGAACTCCAGGACACTCCAGCAATTGAAAGAAGGGTCTGCACACTGGGAGTTTTTCAAGGGTGGAAGGGGAATTGGGATTCTCTTCTAGGAGTGCGGGCCAGAGGTGTCCGGGGCGAACACGCAATAGGGTGCCTTGGAAGACGAAGAGATGGCTCTCGGGTTGGGGCAGGTCTCAGAAAGCAGAAAGCAGCTCAAATCAGCTTGAGTCAGCCCGGCTGAGGGGTCAGAGTGGCCGGGCTGAGTCGTCCCTTTGAGCTCGCATCCTAGCGGTATTAAAGAAAAATGTCATTCTGACACTTGTTAAAACAGGAGGAAGACTTTAGTCAGGACTGTGGTGACAGGTGTCGTGACTGTGGCAATGGGAGAGAGACAGGGCTCCACTCTGAATACAGCCAAGACAGCCGGGGGGTTAGAGGGCAGGAGCAGAGTGAGAGGGGCAGTGGATGAAGAAGTGCTAAGAGGAGACATCAAGCTAGGAGGATTCTTGCGAAACCAACCTAAGATTCTTGCGAAGGAGGGCCCGGGAAGGGGAGAAGAACTTGGTCAGATACGGAAGGTGATTAGATACCAAGTACAGGGGGAGTCTCTCTAACCTGACCCAGCAGGATTCTTGCTACGTCACGAGACAGGTTGAAGACAGGGCCCAAGGATGAAGCCTCATAGAGAAAAGGTTTCGGAAGAGTCTAAAGTTCGGTCAAGGAGAGAGTGCCCATGGAAGGTTGAAAGGCAAAAGGTGCGGAAGCACCTGGACCTTTTGCCTGATGGTTTTAAAAGAAGGACCAGAAAGGGAACAAAACAGCCCCGAGCCAGGAGAGGCGGGTGTTCTCGGGGATGCACATGGCTCCTCTGGTGCTGCTGGCTTCTGGATGGCTAAGTGGCTCCAGCTGCCTGGCCGCGTGAGAACCAGGTGGAGAGCATTCCAGGAGGTCCTGAGGCAGAATCTGCCTGGCTTCCTACACATGAAAGGGTCGAGATGCCTTGTGACTACACTCTGAGCAACCGCGGCCTTCGGGGCTGGGCTGGCCGTCAGGAGAGCTGATACGTACTCTGCTCTACCTTGTGTGGCACTTTGGGGTTTCCAGAGGAAGTTCCCAGAGCAGTATGGAAAGGCCAAGACTAATGCGACATACTCATTCTTACTCAGAGCCATCTGGGAGGGATAAATAATTACAGAGTGATGATGCCAGCATTTTGAAGGACCATTTCAAAAGCACATCACCTAATAATGTTGCCGTTGTCTGGCTTGGCCTGTCGTCAGTCCCTGATCTATCTCTTTCTCCAAACTAAACCATTTACTCAGGGTAAGATGACTGAGTCGAGCAGGGCCTATCTGTATATGTGTACATGCCTGGATGTGTGACAGAATTTGTAAAAGGTAAACCATGGCTGTCATAGGAATAGCAAATGAATATATGCCAATGATCTTAATAACTTATTAATTAATGAGAGAGCCAGTGAGATGTTATCACTGGTTAAAAGGAGAACCCAAAGGACAGACACATCCATATGCCGTTAAGAATACTGAAATGAATTTGCTTAGTAGATGCAAAAGTGACTCCTTGCACAGTGGGGAAGAGAAATCAATGGGACCTCCATCACCTGCAAAATGTGTTTGCACTGCTATCAGGTATCCCCAATTTACAGAGCTCTAAAAAGCTCAACGGCAGTGAAAGAGGCAGACACCACATAAAATTAAATAATCTGGAAAACTAGACATAAAATCAAATAGATCTGGAAGACGTGCCAGACAGCGCCTAGTTTTCCACTGAAGACGCCCAGCTATCTATTTGGTTCATTTCAAAGCCTTTCATAACTTTTTCCTAATATGTAATATGTACACACACACACACACACCTGGGTGTGGTTTTCTACCTCTCTGTTTATGCAAATGTCATTTACTTTTTTTAGAGAGAGGGAGACACGTGCGCGGCGGGGGGNCTGAATCATGAATCATGACCTGAGCTGAAATCAAGAGTCAGACACTTAACTGACCGAGCCAGCCATGTGCCCCCAAATGTTGGTTACTTTTTAATTAAAGCACTTTCCTCCTTGTTCCCAGCCAGTCCAAATATGACTTGCCCGACCGCCTAGACCTAATAAATCCAAATCCAAGGGGGTGCAGGACTCTGCCTTTTAACCAGCTGCCCCTGGTGAGTCTCTGCTGCACAGCATACGCTGCAGAGTGGTGGGGGACTGTTCATGGATTCGAATGGAAACTTGAGGGGCGCCTGGGTGGCACAGTCGTTAAGCGTCTGCCTTCGGCTCAGGGCGTGATCCCAGCGTTCTGGGATCGAGCCCCACATCAGGCTCCTCTACTGGGAGCCTGCTTCTTCCTTTCCCACTCCCCCTGCTATGTTCCCTCTCTCGCTGGCTGTCTCTCTCAAATAAATAAATAAAAATCTTTAAAAATAAATAAATAAATAAATAAATAAATGAAATAGAATGGAAACTTGAACCGTGGGCAAGATTTGGGAAAGAGAGCAGAAGACGTTCTAAGAAGTGAGCAGCTGTGGCGGAAAGGGCAGGGAAGTAAGGGTAAGTGTGGGAATGCCTGGGGAGGCAGGGATTCCCGCCTGAGGGAAGCCTGGAGATGGAGGGAAGACTAGATTGGATGAGTCCAGACACAGGAGGGTCAGACTCAGTCCTGAGTTACTGCACATATTTTTCAGCAGGGAATTAATATAAGAAAAGCAGTGTTTAAGGAAGGCTTGTGGGCCATAGTAGACAGCATAGGCTCTGTGCTCCAAGAAGATGGAGGCAAGTTTCCTGAACGTGTTACTTCGTTTCAGTCTGGGAGAGGAGGTAGTCCTCAGAGGGAGAGAGCAAGGAGTGGTCAAGTTCCCTAGGTATAATCACTGAGAGACTGAGTACACAAGCAGGCAATGGCCAGACCATATATAAAAATAGAACTCTGACCCACAGTCTGCCTCAGCCCCCCAGGAAACCAACCCACGATACCGTAACTAGCTCAGGAAACCAACCTGGGGTCTCGAAGGCTTTTACAGGAAGTCTGACCACTCTCTCGCGCAGCTGTGTCAGGAAGTCGAACAATAACCTCTGTAACAACTGGCCTCAAATAGCCAGGACTTGGTGAATAATGGACAACGACCTGCTTCCAGCTTAAGACCAACCAGAGAAAGCCAAATGTGTACCCTAGACACTCACATAGAATGCCCCCCTTGTAATTATCCCTCCCCCAGCTTTCCCAGGCCAAACAGCCTCCAGTCAGTGCACACCTGAAGCCTTCCCTTCTCTGCACGGTAAAGCTTTCCCACTCGTCTGCCTGCTTTGAGTCTCTGCCGAAGGCCAGTGATGGTGGCTGACTCCCTTGCTAGAACACACTCCGAGTAAATAGCTCCTGCTTGTTCTCTTTGGGTGGCCTTCGTTTACTTCCACCCCACAGTCATCTACATCTCTGCTCCTCCAGCACAAAAACATTTACACCCACAGAGCTGCCAATTTGAACATGCAAGATTATTTTTCCTATGAATTTAACAGGCTGCATCCACAGTACACCGTTTATCGTTTCTGCATACCACGTATCTCACGTCTTATATCTCAATAAATAAAACAATTCCATCAGGCAGCTGTGGCAAGTACAAAGAAAAAGTAGGAATTTAGAAGTCAAGGGTTCTAGTCCCAAACCTGTACCATCTGTGTGTTCCTAGGTCAACGTCTGCAACTTTCTGGGCATTCGTTTCCTGTTCTGGGAGATATGGAAATTAGTAGTAGGTGATGTCTCAGGTTTCCTGTAGTCCTAGCAACCCGTGATTTCAGAAAGAGCTACATCTCTCACTCCAACATATTCTAATGCACTACTTTCAGAATTCAGAAAGTCCTTATACACCCAAATTTTTAAATGTCTCTATCTTTCACAGGCTGGCTCTATATTCATTGAGTTTTCTCACTTAGAAAATTTTTTTCAAATGTTTCAGAATTGTATAGGAAAATGGATAAAATGTCTTTTCCATCTGTTCCTAAACTTTTACTAAGAACCCGCTCTGAAAATCACAGCACTGAGTTATTTGGTAGTGAAAAAGAGATTAACGATTTGGTTTATGCCTTGAGGATCTTACACGCTAATTGGAGGAATATGAAATTTGAGATCGTTAATCTACCTAAAATATGCGGATGTGCAAACATGGGTCTGAAGAAGAAGTGTCGCAGGTGAGCACAAGAGGCAAAGAAATCCCCAAATGACTTAGTCCTGGACAAGGTGGAATTTGAGCTGGGTCGGCAAGTGGGTAGTATTTGAACAGGTGGAGAAGAAAAAGAGAGAAGAAAGGGCATTCCAGGAAGGGCAAATGGTGTGAATCAGGAAAGAATAACTTGCATTCAGAATACCCCAAGTAGCCTTGTCAGACTGAGTTCTTCGAGGGAGCAGAGATCAGTGGCACAGAAATGGTGACTCTCAGTCAAAACGCACAGACTACCAGGGCCAAGCTGCAAGCTTCAACTATTCTAACTATTGCTTGGCACTCTTTCAGTTTCCCGTAAATCCTGTGGTAAAGCAGACTTCTTCTTAGGGATCAAAAGAGATAATATTGCGAATGAGGGGAAGAATTTGGCAATGTTAGCTGTGTGTGTGTGTGTGTGTGTGTGACCCTATTTATCTCTAGTAAAGCTTTTCTTAAAAAGTCATGCTATCATATATACAACATAAAATTTGCCATTTTAACCATTTTTAAGTGTACGGTTCAGTGGTATTAAGTACATTCAATCATTTTTCATCATCCCAAGCCGAAACTCAATACCCATTAAACAATAATTCCCATTTTCCCCCCCAGGCCTCTGGTAACCACTGTTCCATTTTACGAGTGACTACTCTAGGTCCCTTATATAAGTGGAGTCATTCAATATTTGTCTTCGGTGTCAGGGTGTTAGTATAATGTCTTCAAGGTTTATTCCCGTGGTAGCATGTATCAGAATGTCATTTGTTTTTAAGGCTGAATAATATTTCATTGAATGCATCTACCACATTTTGTTTATCCATTTATCCATTGATGGACATTTGGGTTGTTTCCATCGTTGCCTATTGTGAACAATGCCACTATGAACATAGGCGTACAAATACCTGTTTGGGTTCTTGCTTTCAGTTCTTTGGGGTGTATCCCCACAAGTGAAACAGCTGGATCGTATGGTAATTCTATGTTTAATTTTTTGAGACCCTGCTATCCCATTTATAATAGTGATAGCGTCATTTTACATTCCCACCAGCAATGTATAAGTGTTCCAATTTCTTCACATCCTCATCAACACCTGTTATTTCCTGGTTTTTTTCTTCAACAACCATTCTAATGGGTATGAAGTGGTATCTCATTGTGCTTTTTGATTTGCATTTCCCTCATGGTTACTGATATTGAGCACCTTTCCTTGTGCTTTTTGTCCATTTGTATGTCTTCTTTGGAGAATCTATTCAAGTCCTTTGTCCACTTTTAAAAACTGGGTTGTACGTTTTTTTGTCATTGAATTGTAGAAACTCTTTATAGATGATTTGCAAGTAGTTTCTCCATTCTGTGGATTGTCTTTCCATTCTGTTGATGTGTCCTTTAATGCACGCACAGAAACATTTCCTTTTGATAAAGGCCAACTTATCTATTTTGCTTCTATTGCCGCTGATTTTGGTGTCATATCCAAGAAATCACTGCCAAATCTAATGTCGTGAAGATCTTCCCCTATGTGTGCTTCTAAGAGTATTATGGTTTTACATGAGAAACAAACTGGGGGCCTCAGAGGGGAGGGGAGTGGGGGAATGGGATAGACTGGTGATGGGTAGTAAGGAGGGCATGTATTGCATGGTGCACTGGGTGTTATACGGAACTAATGAATCATCGAACTTTACATCGGAAGCCGGGAATGTACTGTATGGTGACTAACATAATGTAATAAAAAATCATTAAAAAAAATAAAAATAAAAATAAAAAAATAAAAAAAAGAGTATTATGGTTTTAGCTCTTACATTTCGATCTTTGATCCATTTTGAGCTAATTTTTCCATACAGTTTCATTTTTTTGCATGTGGATATCCAATTTTCCCAGCACAATTTGTTGAATAGACTGTCCTTTCCCCCACTGAATGGTCTTTGCTCTCTCAGTGAAAATTTTTTCGGCATATATGGAAAGGTTTATTTCTGGACTCTCTATTCTGTACAATGTTTGCCTTTTACGATAACTCATAATAATATGATGCATCAAGATGGTGCTTTCTACTCCAAAAGAGAAGGAAATTGCTTCTCCTGATAGTTATGAGTTTCTAGCATGAGAAAATGCATATCTTTAGTTACTTCCTTTTCTCTTTAGGATTCTTTTTTTTACTTTTTATTTTTAAATAATTATACATTCACAAGAAGTTACAAAAATAGTACTGAAGTCCCATGTACCCTTCATCCAACTTCCCCCAATGGTATATCTTACTTGTCTATAGGGAAATACCAAAGCCAAGAAATTGACATTAGTTTAATCCCAGATAGTATTCATATTTCATCAGTTTCACATGTACTCATGCATGTGTGCGTGTGTGTGTGTGCGTGTGTGTGTGGTCCTTTGCACTTTTATCACACATATAGATTCATGCAACCACCACCCTAATCAAGACGGAACAATCCCACCGCAACATTCCTTCGTGCTACCTCTTTAAAGTTATACCCATCTCCCTCCCTTCTCGCCCCCTCCCTAACCCCTGGCGATCACTAAATCTCTTCTCCATCTCTATGATTCTATCATTTCAAAAATGTTACACAATGTATGGAATATTTTGAGATTGTCTTTCTTCTCTCAGCTTTATTCACTTGAGATCCCTCCCAATTGTTGGATGTATCAACAGTGGTTTTTTATTGCTGAGTCTAATTCCATAGTATGGATATTCCTGTGTGTTTACCCGTCCATCAAGGAACATTTGGGATGTTTACAATTTGAGGTTATTACAAATAAAGCTAATATGAACATTCCTGTACCTGCTTTTGTGTTGACAATAAATTTTAATTTCTCTGGGATAAATGCCCAGGAGTACAATGGTTAGATCATATGGTATGTTTAGTTTTATAAGAAACTGCTAAACAGTTTTCTAGGATGGCTGTACCACTTTACATCCCCACCAGTAATGTCTCAGGAGGTCCAGTCTCTCCGCATCATCACTAGCATTTGGCTATTGTGACTGTTTTTTATCTTAGCTGTTATAACAGGTGTGTGGTGATACCATACTGTGATTCAGAAATGGGTTATAATTTGCCGCATACCAGTTCAACTACTCTGCATTGCTCTCTTCTTCCTCTGAGTTCCACTTTCAACAGAGAAAAGTCAATCCACATTCCCTTCCCTTTCCTCCCTTCATTATTCTTTGTGGGACCAAAGGAATGTGGAAAAGTGTCCCCATTTTCTCTCGGGTCATTAGGACTCTTAGGTCGTTAGGAGTCTAACCAAGCCTCAGTGATGGCCTTGCCATCATTTCAGCACTGGCCCCGCAGTCAGCAGGGAATGAAGGAAAGATGCCATGGCCCGAGGGCTACGGCAGGGGGCAAGGCTGTCCTTCGTGTCTGTGTAGATTCGTTTTCTAGTCCCTGAGCAGGTTGTTTTGCTTTCTGCTGCTTGGGGAGAGAGGGAAATGTAAATGTACTCACTGTTGGTTAAGCCTCCTGGACGGTAAAAACAAAGGCAGTTCTCTTGCTTTTTTCCTAAATAATGTCAAATAACCCACTTGAGAGCTCTTCAAAGATGATTTGCCCATTTCAAAGACTTTGAAGTTAGAAGGGGTCCTGGGCAAGACCCTCAATAAACGTCGCATCACTTACCTGCCCACTGTGTACCTGGCTCTAGGAGGGGCACTGGGCTAGACCCCTGCTTGCGAATGCACCAGACTCTCCATCTAGTGTCCGCAGAGAAGATTGGGGCAGGTCACGTGCTCAGGCAGAAAGGAACAAGTGGCTGCTGGGAGCTGTCCGGAGGACCCCGAAGCTAACTGCCAAGAATTGGGGACCTCAGTGATCAACTCACCCAAAGCTTCTCAAGCTTGAAGGAGGCTGAAAATCCTGTGGGATGCCTGCTAAAACCGTAAATTCCTGGAACCCACCCCAGGTGAACTGAATCAGAACCTCTGGAGGAAGAATCCAGGAAACTGTGTTTTATTTTATTTATTTATTTTTTCAAGAAGCGTGTTTTACCTTTGGGAGGTAATTGGGTTTAGATGAGGTCATGGGGGGGGCCTTCATGATGGGATTAGTGCTGTTATAAAAAGTAACATGAGACACTTGCATACACGGAAAAATGACCATGTGAGGACACAGCAAGACGATGGCCGTCTGCAAGCCATGAAGAGGACCCTCACCAGGAAATGAATCAGCCAGCACCCTGAGCCTAGACTTCCAGCCTGCAGAACTGTGAGTAATCAGTTCCCGTTGTTTCAGTCCCCCAGTCTACGGTACTGTGTTATGGCAGCCCGAGCCGTCTCATACAATAGGATTCTTAGAATTATCCCGATTGAGAACCATTGAGCCAATCAAGCCCTCTCATTTGACAGGTGAGGAGACTGAGTACAGTGAAGTTAGAAACCTCGTCTGGTGTCCCCATACCTAGTTAACGGCCCCCTCACGACTGAGTCCCGGTTCTCTGACTTTTAGGCCAGGGCCCATGCTGCCCCCTCAAAGATGAGAAGTAAGTTTATCTGCATGTCAACTCTGGTTGATTGCCGGTGGCTGCCAAGAGGACTGTGTCAAGAAGGAATCTGAGGACCACTCCAGGCTCAGGTGATGTGGGCACCATGACTGGTAGAGAGGGCACGTAGAGAGTAAGAAGCATCATGGTTTGGGTGGGAAACCTGGACTTGGGATCCGGCTACCCAGGTTGGTAAGGGCTCTTATCACTTGAGTTCGCCGACAACAGTACAACTTGAAGGTGTGGCCCATGCCAGCAGCAACACCTGGGAACTTGTTAGTGATGTAAAGTCTGGGGTCCTACCCAGACTTACTGGATTGGGATCCCTGGGAATGGGGCCCGTGATTCTGTCCCCAGGCTGATGCCCACTACAGCTTGAGAAGTGCTGTGCTGGAGAATAAGGACGATGGTCCCAGTGTCTCTGGAGGGTGACCGCGAGAAGATGTCATACAATAAAAACTGCTTTACAAACGTGGACAAGCCTCCGTCTCCCTAGCAGGAGTCTTAGTGCCACAGGCTCGCTCTGCGTGTCGGTGCAGCAGTGGCCTCCCTGCCCAGCTCCCTTGGGTCTCAGTATTTAGCACAGCGCCTCTCACATCTACTCCTCTGGTTGCATGTGGAACAAATGGAATCCCTCAGAGACCTCCTGAGAATGTCAGGATGTTTCTTCCAGCCCTCATCCCTCATAACCAATGAAAACATGCCAGGGCTGTGTATTTTTAGGTCAGGACATCTGTATTTGCCAGCCCCCGAGCCCGCCTTCTAACCACGTGGCCTGCATTGTGCAACCACTACACTCCTTTATTACAAACCCTTCCATTTTCTGTTAAGTAATGTGTTTGGAAGCCTGACTGAATTAGAGACAGTAAGTATTTGATTGCTTACATTATTTTGGTTCAAACATGGCTCAAGGCCCGGGACTAATTTATTTATTTTTATATGGTACATTTCTATTTCACTTGGGGATTTGCCACCCCCATTCTCTCTTCCAGCTGCTCTCCCTTTGCCCACCCACTCCCCTCACCACCCTTCTTCTCCAGTCTGACGCTCTGGTGGGGTGGAAAGTTTGTGAAAGATGCCCCATCAGCAACCTCCAAGCCAGAGACTCCCTTTCCTGCCAGTGTGGTCCCCTCGCACATTCTGCTGCCCACCCAGGGACTCAGACCTGACAGGCAGAGACCACCTACTAGCGGCTCAACAAAGGCATGCGTTTTCACGAACTAGCCAGGCTGCTCCCTTCGGGTGCCCTGCTCCCTTTGGGTGTGAGTCTGAGCTTGCGAAGGGAGGACCCTTCTTCCAGGAGCCGCTAAACCTGGACGCGACGCTTGTGGCAGGTTCCTGCTGACCATCACCCTGGGGAGGAAAGCCAGCAACATGGGCAAGACAGAATCAATATCCGATTACAGGTCCCCTGAGCCAAGCTGTCCCCTGCCTACCCCCCATTCGCAAAAACAGCCTGCTCTGCACATGCGATGGAAACTGTGTCCTGGCAAAACACAAAAAGTAAATATTTAAAGGGAAAAAAGCACACACAAGGAAACAAAATGCCTTGCGTTTATGTTTCCATGGTCTGCCGCCAAGTACCTCCCAGCCTCTCCCGGCTGGTGTTCAGCGTGCCATATGGTTTGAGACCAGTGGATTAAACCCCTCCACGGTTGTGAAAAACATCAGTCCATTTGGTCTGGCCTTTCTCTGCCTGCATTTGTTGTTCATTTGCGAGTTTCTCACATCCCTCGGCCGACTGCTGTCAGTGTGTTTACAGGTTTTAGATTTCTGATGGAATCTAAAACACCACACCACACCGAGCTGCTGCAGACCATCTCCAGGAGGACGGGAGGTGGCCCTAAGGTGCTCAAATGAATGTGTGTGAACAGGGTCCTAGGACGTGGAGGATCCAAACAAGCTTACATTCTGATGCTTCCGTGGTGAATACTCCCCCGTGACTCGGGCCAAAAAAAAGGTGATTTTCTGTGTTACCCCCTCTTGGCATCTTCCCGTGATGCTGCTGGCCCAGAAGCCGGAAGCGTGGGGCTGGCCCGGCGAGGGACAGAAAACCGGCCAGCACTGGGGGGAAGGAACAAGAGAGGAGTGCTGGTAAACCACAGCCGTCTAGAACAAAGCCCTGTCCGCTTCTCACTTGGGGATGGAACTAGACCCCTAACTGTTCATGTGGAAGGTATTGTAATTGTCATAAGAACTGAGATTAAAATATCCCCCAGTCTGGAGGGTGAAAGCACAGCATCCGTGTGAGGATTAAGGGAGACAAACAGGTGCAAGGGAAAGCCGGTCCTGCTAAGGAAGCTAAGATAAGCAGTTGGAGTGTGATTTGCACGTCCAAACTGGACTTTCAAGCCCTGGGCTCATATCCTTTTCCCGCCATCCGTCATATTTTGCCTAGTGATTTCTACACGCAGAGCCATATGGAGAAAATTCCGTTCTTATTTCTCCCTCAGCTCTATCCAGTTCATGCTGGGATTCTGTTCTATTCGGGCCTGTAACACATTGAGTTGGTTGTGGAAGATTATGTAGCAGGATTCGCAGGCGCCTGTTGGCTGTGGATATCTGGGTGGGCTAAGGAGCCGACAGATGTGTGTTCATCTTTGAAGACAGGGAAAGACATAATACAAACTCATCGCATTTATTTTTTTGCAGCTTCTAGCCTGGGTTCACAGAGAGGCTGTCGCTGTCATGATTTGGAAGTTCCCTGATTTGGAAAGATAAGAAGTACACTTCTTCATTATAACAAATCATGCCTTGAAGTTGCATGATTATTGGAGCGAAGACTCTAGGGACTTGAAGACATCATTTCACCCTCACCTCTGGTCCTTTGAGTACTAACTTTCGATTTGGATAAAATGTCCTAACATGTCAAAATGTGTCTGGCATCATTCACATAAGTGAGGGATATTTACAAGACCAGAAGTGATTGGACATTAACCCTTGGGTATATCCTAGTATATAGATATACTCTAAGAGGTAACTCCATGAGCCAACACCACCAACATAGCTACCTAAGACTAGAACCAAGTGCCACAAACAGAGTAAGCCCCAGAGTGGGCATGAGAGACAAGTGAAGGAAAACTGAGGAGAAGTGTCCCAGACCTGCGAGGAAAGCCCTGTTTTGACCAAAGCAAAGAAGCAGGCATCCTCCCGATGTTATGAAGAGATAAGCAATTTTAACTGTGAAATATATAAACTAGAAATGGAACACAGCATTCTTTCGAAAAATACTAACATCATTCAAGGCTATAAATTTCCCTCAGTATAGAGATCTGACCATAACTCAGGTTTCAATAGGAAGTGTTTTTCTTTTCCTTAATTTTGAGATAATTTATCATTTTTTAATTTAAATACAATTTAGTTAACATATAATGTATTATTAGTTTCAGGGGAAGAATTTAGTGATTCATCAGTTGCATATAACACCCAGTGCTCATTATATTAAGTGCCTTCCTTAATGCCCATCACCCAGCTACCCCATCCCCCACCCTTCTCCCCTCCAGCAACCCTGTTTGTTTCCTTTAGTTAAGAGTCTCTTATGGTTTGCCTCCCTCTCTTTTTATCTTATTTTATTTTTCCTTGCCTTCCCCTATGTTCATCTATTTTGTTTCTTAAATTCCACACATGAATGAAATCATACGGTATTTGTCTTTCTCTAACTGACTTATTTCACTTAACTTAATACCCTCTGGTTCTATCCACATCATTACAAATGGCAAGATTTCATTCTTTTGATGACTGAGTAATATTCCACTGTATATATGAACCACATCTTTATCCATTCATCTGTTGAAGGACATCTCAGTTCCTTCCATAGTTTGGCTATTGTGGACATTGCTGCTATGAATATTGGGGTGCACGTGCCCCTTCTTTTCACTACATCTGTACCTTTGGGGTAAATACCCAGTAGACTGGGGTATCTACTCTACCAGTAGTGCAATTGCTGGGTCATAGGGCAGCTCTATTTTTAATGTCTTGAGGAACCTCCATACTGTCTTCCAGAGCGGCTGCACCAGCTTACATTCCCACCAACAATGTAAGGGGGTTCCCCTTTCTCCACATCCATGCCAACATTTGTTGTTTCCCCTCTTGTTAATTTTTGCCATTCTAACTGGTATGAGGTGGTATCTCATTGTGGTTTTGATTTGTATTTTCCTGATGGCTAGTGATATTGAACATTTTTTCATGTGTCAGTTAGCCATTTGTATGTCTTCTTTGGAGAAGTGTCTGTTCATGTCTTCTGCTCATTTCTTGACTGGATTATTTGGGTTTTGGGTATTGAGTTTGAGAAGTTCTTTATAGAGCTTAGATACCAGCCTTTATCTGAAATGTCATTTACAAATATCTTCTCCCATTCCGTGGGTTGTCTCTTTGTTTTGTTGACTGTTTCCTTCGTTGTGCATACGTTTTTTATCTTGATGAAATCCCAAAAGTTCATTTTTGCTTTTGTTTGCCTTGAGAGGTGTGTCTTGAAAGAAGTTGCTGTGGCCAATGTCGAAGAGGTTACTGTCTATGTTCTTCTCAAAGATTTTGATGAATTCCTGTCTCACATTGAGGTCTTTCATCCATTTTGAGTTTATCTTGTGTTGGTATAAGAGAATGGTCCGGTTTCATTCTTCTACATGTGGCTGTCCAGTTTTCCCAACATTATTTATTGAAGAGACTGGTTTTTTTCCATTGGATGTCCTTTCCTGTTTTTTTGAGGGTTCATTTCTGGGGTCTCTATTCTGTTCCATTGATCTATGTATTTGTTTTTGTGCCAGTACCATACTGTCTTGATGATCACAGCTTTGTAATACAGCTTGAAGTCAGGCATTGTAATGCCCCAAGCTTTGGTTTTCTTTTTAAACATTCCCCTGTTGATTCAGGGTCTTCTCTGGTTCCATAAAAATTTTAGGATTGTTTGTTCCAGCTCTGTGAAAAATGCTGGTGTGTTTTGATAGGGATTGCATGAATGTGTAGATTGCTTTGGGTAGCATAGACGTTTTAACAGTATTTGTTCTTCCAATCCATGAGCATGGAATGTTTTTCCATTTCTTTGTGTCTCCCTCAATTTCTTTCATAGTGTTCTAGAATTTTCAGAGTAAAGATCTTTTACCTCTTTGGTTAGATAATTTATCATTTTTAATTTGTCTTTTTTCCTTTTAACAGGTACCACCAGGTTATTTTCCCAAAGTGCCCGCCAGTTCAGACTCTACCAGCATCATAAGACATGAGAGATAAGTCTCCCCATGTCTTTATTGGCACTGAATATTATCACTATTATTATTTTTTGCCAACCTGATTGGCAAACCATCAGATCTCTTTATTGTTATATAACATTCCTTCAAATACTGGTGGTGTTGGGCACATTTTCAAATGTTTGATATTCATTTTCATTTCAACTTCAATGAATTGCCCACTTTCCTACTTTCTTTCTCTCTTTTTGTTTTTTTGCTCAATAATTTGTAAGAGTTTCTCAATATTAGAAATATTAATGTTCTATCACATGTGTGTCAATTATTTTCTCTAGTCCTATCATCTCTATGTTATTATTTTTGTATTGTATTTGGCCACGAATATTATATTTTTATGTAGTCAAATTTGTCCTATTTTTCCCTTAAGACATTTTGGTTTCCTGTCTTGCTTTAAAAAGCCTCCCTCTTAGAGTTTAAAAAACATTATCCTAAGTTCCTGATTAGAATTGTATTAAATTAGGTATTAATTTAGAAAGTTTTGTGTTTACATTCTTGTCTTCCTCCAAGCAAACTATGGCCTGTGGGCCAACTCCAGCCCAACACCAGTTTTGCAAAATAACATTTTATTGGCCCGGGCACTCTCATCCACTTGCGTATTGTCTATAGCTGCTTTTGCACTACAACGGCAGAGTCGTGCATGTGTGACAGTTGTATGGCCAACTGACCTAAAATATTATCTGGCTCTTGACACAAAAAGCCTGTCAACCCTTACATTGTAAGATCTTTGAATGTCTGTCCATTTCTTCAGATCCTATTTCATTTCTTTTTTGAATCTCTGTATGTCTTTCCATTTGTTCAGGTCCTATTTTATTTCTTTCAATAATGCTTTATAATTTTTCATCATCTTTTAAAGGAAGTTAATGGCAGTACCCATATTATTACCATGTAGATTAATCAAGTTAATTAACATGAAATGCTTAGCATAGTGCCTGGTTCATAAAAAAAGCTCTTAAAAAAAAAGTAGCAGCCATTGTTTTATCCTGGCACAAAGAGGTGCAAGAGACAATAAGGCATAATTCTTACCATTCTGAATTTTTTCATTACTGTAGATTTTCTTTAAGTCATCAACTGGTTTATTAGAATTTTTTCTCCTGATTGTAATATCAATACAAACTCATTCCAGAGATTGGGGGAGAGAAAGCAAGTAGGAAAATTTTAAAAATTAAAATCTTCTCTAACCCCCCTATCCACAGAAACCAGTGTTACTACATTGCTGTATATCTAGAGTGGTTTTGTTTTGGGTCCATGTCCATGTGTTCATGTGTCTAGTGGAACC
The DNA here is from genome assembly GCF_002007445.2 of Ailuropoda melanoleuca. Taxonomy (NCBI): domain Eukaryota; kingdom Metazoa; phylum Chordata; class Mammalia; order Carnivora; family Ursidae; genus Ailuropoda; species Ailuropoda melanoleuca. The sequence goes on from NC_048234.1 coordinate 41,332,206, forward strand.
CAGCTGTTCCATGACATTTGGGTACTAGAGACATCATGTTCCTTTTTCTAAGTCAAATCTTGATGTGGCTGAGCTTAGTGAAAAGGCTAATGTCAGTCATTTGGGGGCTCCATCCTATGTCCTATATTAGACCAACTAAGGACCTGCACTACTGTGTTTGGGGAAAGGGGCAGGCATGGTCCTTGCTAAGGGTGGTCACTGCTGACATTACGCACCATCAGCTAACAGTGCTACTGTCACCAGAGTCACCAGACAGAAATTCTTCACCGCTGGTAGACACACTGCTACCCCAGATGGCACCAAGATGTCCTTTGTAGCCATCCTCCCTGCTGGCTACTTGTTGAGCCCCAAAGACCCTTGCTGCCATTCCAAAGCCACAGCTTAGTGACCCACCTCCACAGGCGCCCTGGAAGCCAGCCATCTGGGACCATACTTGACAGCAAAGCTTCCACCCTGCCCCTCTCCACCTTGGAAGCACAAAAGCCGTGCTTTTCTTCAGAGGACTAAACCCTTTTCAACAGAGATCCAAGTGGTCCCTGAAACATTTTTTAAAGGCTGTTAAATTTTAATTCCCTTCTCAGTAGAGGGGCCTCCTGAAGAGGAAGAAGGGAAATACTTCCATTTTTCCTTGGTACATCTACAAATACAAAGTAAAATTTAAAAGATACTAGTTAATTTTTAATTTGAGATTATTCTTTAACACTGCTATTTGCAGCTTACTGTTCCTGAATGCATAACATGTAGGCATATTTCCATACTCCTAAATAATCTTTAAAATATTATATTAATAGATATGTATGTGTATTATATATGTGTGTATGTCTATATAATTGTTCGTGTACAATAGTTTCCACGAAACGTAGGAATGCTCCTGTATTTGGATTCAACCTTGAATTCTTGCCAAAATCGACTTCAGATTTGGCATCAGCCTTTGGAAGGCTAAAGAGCTGAATGATGACTTCAGCATCATTTCTGGTATCCCCGAACTTGGGTATGACCACTAACCATGTGAACCCATTGATTCTCATCATATCTAATCAGGACAACATCAATAATAATATGAACCAAGCAAGGCATCATTTGAACTGATTACTAATATCTTGTTATTTACCTTAAGGTCTAGATAAGCATTTTGGATATAACATGGGGCAAAATCTCCATATGTATTTTATATGTTAAATTTCTCAGTCAGTTGATACATAAATGAATGAGTAAAATGATAAAATAAATAACATAGATTGTGAAAAATATTAACTTCTCAAGAAAAACAATTATTAACAACTTTTCAATGATTCAATGGGGACATAGACAAATGGTTAATACAAATATTAAAGGAGCATGTTAGCTAAGCAACTAAAAAAATATTGTATCTTTTTAAAGCCAATACACGTCAATAAAAATTTCAACAATATAAGGGGGGAAATAACCATTGGATTATACTATAATTATCATATTTGAGAATTATTTGGCACAGGGGCATTACTAATGCTAAACAAAGCAAACTTTAAAAACTACATTGAATTTCTGGTTACTTAATTCTACACAGACTATGAGTCTTTCCAAGAAAGTTCCTATTTAGGAATTCTTATCTATGAGAATGAATTTAAGGAACAATATCACATTTGTCATCCTGAAATTTCTTAAGGAGGAAAGTAAATCCATAATCATGCACTATAATCTACACAGCCCAATAAATAACTCTTAATTCAGGTATAATAAAGAATAAAAACTAAGAAGAAAATACTACAGATAAATGAGATGCTTGAAGTATATATTTTCACTAGCCAAATTTCAAAACAACAGATTTTGTATGAATTCTTTCAAAAGATCATTTTTATGGTTTAAGGTCTATGGAAAATAAAATTTTGATCAAAAACTTCTCAAAATGTTGCTCTCGTGAAGACTGTTTTCAGTAGATGAAGCCAAAGGACTTTTGTGATTTGATTTACTCGAGTGATTAGGTACAAAGTCCCTCCCAGAAAACATTTTATTAAGAAGCTTTTCCTCCTGAATCATATTCTGCTGTGTGCAGAAGGCTTAGTAGTGCTATCAATGTGCTACTTTTGTGCTTTTCACATCAGTTTGAAGTCTAGTGCAGTTCGTCTATTTTGATGCCAAGAAGCTCTGGTTCTTCCCAGCAGAGTGAATCTTATTGAAGAAATATTTATAAAATGAAAAGCCCATCAGGAAAAGTGTTGGGCAATTGCCTCTGACAAGAACAAACACAGTGAAGGCTACAAGTGATTTAGAGTCACAGGCATCCCACAGTTGTTTGCACTCTTCGGTTGCGTACTGAGTAAGCTATGATGGCACAGAACTGCTGCCCGTGACCACCAGTGAGGGGGCCTTCCATCATTCCTTTCCATCCAAGGACAAACCACATGACATAGAAGAGATTGTGGAACTGCCTTATCACGTGATTTTACAAAATGTACCAACAAACTCAAATAGCCAGTATTATGTGTTCAAAGGCTGCTCGAGCAACAAAAAGCCTTCGAATTGTGCCATGAAGAGAATGCCAACTTAGCATGAGTACAAACAACCAAAACTGGCTTGCAGAGAAAGTAGCTCATTTGTAGTGCTTGCTGAAGAAGTGCACAGCCTGATGGGCTTTGGGAAGGCAAATGTGTCAGTCTCCAGCCTGCTGTAAGGTCCTCCCACATTCCCACTGCCAGAAAGCTACTGGGCTTAGCACTCAGGCACAGGAAAGTTGAGGGGTAGGTGGAAATTCAGATGATAGTGTTATCTTACAAGCCAATTACATCACTCTATTGCTCTATTTTTAGAGTGAACATTTAAAGTCAAATTTTTCTCGAGTGCACGCAAAAATATTAGAAATAAAGATGACCAAGGTTTTTTCTTTCTCTCACCATGGTTTGTTGGAGTTTGGGTTCTTCTTGCTCCTTCTGGGCTGTATAGTGCTTTCCAGGCTACTTTGCAGCAAGCTGAGTCTTGAGCACCACCTTCCACTGGAATCTGAAGATCTAGGAGGAGCTTCAGTCTGTGACTAAGCTTTCAATGGACTCACCAAAGAAGCTTTACCCACCCTGGGCCCCAGAGTGTTCTCAAATGCCTAGTGAAGAGAATTCTCAGGAAGCCTCAGCTGCCTTTCAACCTATCTCAGAAGTATCAATAAGGAACCGTAGTAAATAGACTGTCAAACTGTAGTATCAAACTCCCTTCCTCTCTACCAAACAGCAGGACAGAGAAGACCTCGCAGGGGCTTGTTGATCCCACACTCAGCAGGAGGACATTGTAAACTGCTCAGAGAGAAAGGATGGAAAGGAGGGTGCCATTCATTAAATACCAGGGCTACCTCAACCAGCACTCAATGCTTCAGAAAGAACGATAGCAGAAGGAAATTGATGTTGAATCAAGAGTAGAAAGATCTAGATGTAACTGTCATTATTGCCTGTATCACAGAGATCTTTCTGAGGATACCAGCATGGAAAATAATTATGTCACGGAGTCGATGTAAACATAGAGCTCACTCTTGTACTGTTTTCTCTTGCTAGTAATGTGAGGATCATCATGGAGCAGCTTGGGAAAGCTGCTCTACATAAGGACAGACTGTATAATATTTTGATACTCTATGATGTAAGCTCTGTCTTTTTTGTATCTTTTCTACCTTGACATCAGTCATTTGTGAGGAAGTCCCGTAGTGTGCATTTGACAACTTCGGTGTACTTTAGCTCCACTGTTTGATTTGACCCAAAGAAGCACTAATAGGTTTTGAGTGTTGCCTGTGTGTTTTAGAAGCCTGAAGTCATTCAGATAAAACCTAACATCAAAAATCTGGCGCCAAGTAACTTACGTAGAGTGAACACACAGAAAACATTGGGAGGTTTGCCTAGAGCATAATTAGGGCAGGGTGCATAAACTAGATTTTCTGGTTTTCAAAACTTTGAATTGTAATAAAGATTTTTTTTCAGTGCTCTATTTCAATTTTCAGTAGCAAATAAATGTGTGTGCATAGAGGATCTTATTAAAATTGAAACTTATTTGGGGAAAAAGAAAAGACCCAGTGAAGGCAGCAGCATGAGGTTACATTCAGAAACTCTTCAAGCAGAGCATTCATTTTCAGTTTGGGGGCTGCTCCATCTCCGTAGATGAAATCTTCAGGCCCAGAAGATGAAGACAATAGAAGATTTGACCTTAGCTGGTTATGTTTACACAGGGTTTCTCAGTGTTTGCCTTATTGACATTCGGAATTAATAACTCTTTGTAGTGAGGGGCTGGCTGTCTTGTGCCCTGTAAAATGTTGAACAGCATCCCTAGCCTCTGCCCTACAGGGGTCGGTAATCTCTCTCCCCCAGTTGTGACAATCAAAAGTGTCTCTAGACATTAGCTAACATCTCCTGGGGGACAAAAGCACCCTGAAATCTTTGGTTTAGAGAAAGGAAATCTTAATCAATGGAACAAGCATTTCTTACATGAGAACCCTCCATAAAGATGCTGCCATCAACACCCTCCCCACCAGGCACTAGCATCTTCTGTGAGTAAATGGTTCGGTCAACTAATTCGACATTGTGGAACATTGATGTTGCTTGCAATAATTGGGTCTTATAAATTTCTTTGTGATGAACTTTTTAAATTAGGAAGTAGTGAGATCTTATTTAACCCCTTCGAGAAAGTTCCTAGAAGTAGAATTATGACATCAAAAGATCCGAACATTTTTATGTCTTTTTCATACCTATGATTGTGTCCTCCAGAAAAACCCATTTACACCAACGGCAATGGTTGTCTTGGAAGACCCTGAGTATTATCATTCTTTCAAAGGCCTTTACTAACATGATAGGAAAACACTGTATCTTCTTTTATTATTTCACGTTTCTTTGGTTTCAGAACAAACAGCAATTACACAGTGCCAAAGCGACCATCGCTCACTGTTTCTCTAGTTGAGCCTCTGATGGCACAGTTGATTGCATTTAGCGTGAGCGAGGTATGAGATACATGCGGCTTTGAACCCAAGAGCCACACTTGGCCTGACAGAATGTTTGCACTACGGGGCACAAAGGAACTGAGGTCTGTGACGGAACGGCAGGTGCTTATCCCCCAAATTCAGATTCACTAAATGGAAGAGTCAACACACTCAAGAGATTTTCAAGGTGTCTTGTTTGAACAAGATATTTAAACATGCTGGAACTACTCACATTTTTAACCTTGTCTGTTCCCCCACCGTTTCCTTGCCAAGGAGGGATAGTTGAATTTGCAAAACATGAAGTCATATCTGACATAACTGTAACACTGTAACACTGCGTTGCTGCCATGTGTCATGGATAGCATGTGATCCCACTCACTCTTCGAAACAAACTTCCAGGTAGGTGACATCTCTATGTTGTCAATAAGGAACCTGAGGCTTAGAAACTGGTCTCAGGTCCAAGGCTAGTGAGTGGCCAGCCTGGAATTCACATCCAGTTCTGCCTGATTCCAAACTTCTACTCTTTTATTTTCCGTGCCATATGGTATGCCAAGATCAGCCACAAATGCTCATGTTTCCTCGGGATTCCCCCCTCCCCTCAAGAATGAAAAGTCCATGGTTCTCTCCAACTTGAGTTCAAAGAAAGCTACTGAAATTAATTAATTATTTTGATGACTATTATAGAACATCTGGTTCTCCTTTTCTCCCCTGTTTTATGGCAGGGAAGAACAGGTGGGGTGGTAAGGGAATAAAACTGGAATTAGATTTCCTGGTACAAGGAATCACAGCGTATTACGAAAGTAAACACTTGGTCATTTGTTTGTCTCTCAAGCCCCTCTGGTTTTCAGCTTTGTGTCACAGCGACATGATGTGGGCAGAACCTGGTCCAGGCTGTATTTTCACGTTCCCACTTGAAAACGTCTGAAGGAGTACAATTACTTGCTTCCTCCCCAGCAGGACTCTTCCTGGCTGGGGACAGACCTGGCCTCCTGGGTCGGTGTCCCTCCAATGCCACCCTTCTGTGATGAGTTTTGCGTAGCCCTCACAGGCCCTTGCAACTAGATAAATACCATGGTATTTAAATTGTGAAACAAGCTGCCTCGCCAGTGTTACACCAGAACTCCCAGTCTTCCAAGGGAGGGAGAGAGAGCAGTTCCTGTCCAGTCCCCACTGAGTACCAAACATGACAGGTTGTGAGTTGCTGTGCTCATTTCTTAAGTGCTCATTTCTTAAGTTAGATAACAAGGAAGGACACCCAGGGCTTGATGATTTGCATTCCAATTCCAGAAAAGTCATTGTTAACCATGTGACCCTGAGCAATTGCCTTAAGATTCCAGACCATTTATTCTTGTGAAGATCACACAGAATACACATGTCCTGGCCCATGACAATTATGAAGCCTCTTGCAAATTAGTATCGCTCAAATAACACTTTCATACATCTAACCTACTATATATTTGACTTATTCACTTTGTTTCTTTTCTATCCTCACATTTTCTGAACTCCCTTCACCACCATCCCCCCCACCAATGTAGGTAAATTCTAAGTCCCACGAAGGCAGGAATTTAGGCACTTGGTTGATTTTTTTTTTTAAAGATTTTATTTATTTATTTGATGGAGAGAGAGAGAGAGAGCAAGCATGCAGAGCAGCAGGCAGAGAGAGAGAGAGAGAAGCAGGCTCCTGCTGAGCAGAGAGCCCAGGGCAGGACTGGATCCCAGGACCTGAGCCAAAGGCGGACGCTTAGCCAACTGAGCCACCCAGTTGCCCCAGACTTTGTTGATTATAATATCCCCAGAGATCAGAGGAAGAACAGGCTTAGAGTCAGCACTTCGTAAATGTTTGTTGAGTGAATGAATTGATGATAATCCCTCTGGGGAATTATTAATGTAGCCTGTAAAACTTTATTCCCTGAAAAGCTTTGAGAGGCAGGCAGAGTCCTATCCAAATGAGTTTAGTGATACTACCTGCAGGACAAGAGTGGAACCAGCAAACTGAGAGTTACTTTAAGTCCTGATTCGACGGTTTATGGCTGCCTATCCAGTAGGGGTTCCACTGGGCCAGGCCACCCACCATGTTCAGGTCAGGATTCAAAGGCTGATCCCACGTTCCTTTAAAATCTACCAAACTCTAGCTCAGAAAATCTGAAAAACAGGATAGACTGATCCCCTCCTCACTTATCCTGCTGGAAAAAATGTATTTACCGATCACAGATTGAGCTATCAGACACTCCAGTGCACTTGAGGCACCAAGGCTGCTCAGAACTCGTCTAAGTCGCCTTCAACTTGACGGGCTGGCCACGGCGTTTCCAGGACCCTGGTGACTAGCCGCCAGTGGAATCCAGGGCTGCAATATTTAGTCAGCATTCAGCTTGTACATTCTGTCCCCTCCTTCCCCACTCCAGGAAAACATATGGTGAGAGCTGCTTTTCTTGGAGCAAATCCTTAAGGGAAAACAAACTTTCATCTAAAAAAAAGTTCCAGTAAACCATTCTTACTGATTTCTAAGGAAATCATTTCAGAGCTTAATTTTGCATTTCCCATCAGAGCAATCACTTCTGTTACAGGAGAAAGTGCAGCTGACGAGGGTTTTGAGTCAGCAGCGAGTGTGGGCTTGCGTGTCCAGGTGCGGGTGTATGCACACATACGTGTGTGTACAGACCAGTGTATATAGCACGCTTATTAATCACTGAACGCCATGCCCAAGAAGAGTCCACTTGCTTTTCCAAAAATGGCCAAATCGTGACATTGTTGACAGCCCAGCTAGGCAGCATCTGCTGAAATGTTTGCCCTGGAAACACCAGGTGTTGATGACTCCGTCCTTCCTCAGAGCCTCTGAACACGGACAGGATTCTGTGTGTGTGTGAAGAGCAGAGGGCGCATGCAGAAGCAGAAGAGACGGCAAAGGTGGGTCCTATGGCTCCTTGTTTCCTTTGTTTCTCCTGACAAGGGCAGGACTCAAATACCAAAACCTGAGCTGAGAGCAGTCAGGTGTCAGCCCCACAGACAGGAATGCATTTGAAATTAGGGCCAATGTTAATTGTGCTGAAAGAGAATCAAGTTCACTTTTGTCCTGGGTCTGGGGTCACATTCCATAAGAAAGCCCTGTGTCTCTCTCCCTCTTTTTTTTTTTTTTTTTTTTTTCNGTTTAATGCAGGATTTTATTTTTCCCAAGAAACAGATGGAAGTTTAAACAACACGGCTTCCTTGATCTTCCCCCAGACACCTGCGATGTCGGCCCCACCAACATAGGAGCTATTTCCTTTCCCTTTTCTAAGACCTGAGACTTCTCTTCCCCAGGGCAGGTATGCCCAGCCCTGAGACAGGCTGGGTATCATCCCTCAGCAATTGCCTGATGGGGTGTTCAACCCCGATTCTCTCTGGGGCCTCCATCTACTCCGAAGTGCTGTGACTCCCGAGGAGGGCAGCAGGGATGGTTGAGCAGGTAAACTCTCTAAGGCCACGTGTGGGGCAGGGATATCGGGCACCGCGAGCTGCAAGAGCTAGAGAGAACGGTCCATGTCAAGAATCGAGCATCATGCCTCAAGCCCAAAGAAGCAGCACTCAATAACTGATAGCTCCAATTTTTATCATAAGATGTTAAACATTCTGACATTTGTCAGTTTCCCTCCGTATAAAAACACTGCTGCTCTTCCAAAGAAAGAACAGAGCCAGAAGTCAGAGAGAGGAAAGTGGGGTAGGAGGTGTGCCCATGTGTTCTTGACATGGCTTTTGAAGAAGTCTGGAAATGCCTTCAGGTCTCCACTTAGGGTTTCCTGTGTCAGGCAACACGAGGAGGATGTCATTTGCTTCTGAATATCCTCGTCCAGGATCTTTAGGTAGCTGGTCTAACAGGGAACTTCAGTAGATCAAATTCACAGCCACAAACCTGTGGGGTATCTCTGAGAATGAGAGAAAAAGAGCCCCCTGTGGGCGGACACAGCCCCTCCCCAAAGGCAGGGCTTGGTGAACAGAGCAGGCGGAAGCCTAGCCCCGCTCTGTGATGGGGGCCTTCGTGTGGTGCTGAAATTGTGTAAGAGGGTACAACAGAGCTCACAAATTCGAAGTTGAGGCTAAGGAAGGGAGAAAATACCAATACATCCATTCTTGGGATGCTACCAGCCAGGGGTGGTCCCACTGGTACATTTCAAAAAAAATTCCCCAAACCGGAAAACTGGTCTTTCATTACCACCAACCACAGAGGTGGTCTTCTTCAGTTTCCCGCTTCAGGAATCAGAGTCCCCGGCTTTCTCTCTGCCTTCTATCCATTGCTGATACCCAGTCTAACACTCAGTGGAAGTGGAACTCTGGTATACAAAAGGTGCTCAAAAGATGTTTGGAATGGGCTGAATGCACTTGCTAGCTCAGCATCCTCAGAGGCTGTGAACATTTGCCTTAGGTCAGCTTTTCCCTGCTGGATGCATTGACCCCTTTGTTTCAGACGATTGCACGCAGGGATGGCTCTCTGACACACATCCTGATTTTCACCAAAATCCACAAACAACAGATGAGGTCTTCACTCCACACAGTTAGCACGACCCAGACCATCCACACTCCCAAACAGCAGGGAAAGAATTAAATTAAAGCTACAGGCCAGGAGCAATTTGAGTTCATTTCACCCTGGCAAGACTTCTTAAGATTGAGTTGAAGAGAAGTAAATGTCTGTAAGGCAAGAAGTCTGGTGACCTCCCACTGGTCCTGGAGGTGATTCAACCACAACTCCACAAGAGCCCGGCCTCTCCCACCACTCACAGCCTCTGCCTCAAGAGCCTTCAGTGCCATTGTAGCAGGTATTTTTTGCGGTTTCCTCTGGGGAAAAACGCAAGTCAAATACGAAGAGACAGATGCAGAGACATTTATTGGCCACAGCAAATGAGCTCCTCTTCTGCTTAGAGCAACTTCTCTAATGATTAAGCTGTTGATAGAAACCACTGCAGTAATTGTGGCTTTTCCAACAAGACCGACTCCGGGGAGACAAGCACAGACATTATTACCTGTGCCATATTAACCTCTGAGCCTACCGCTCATTAAACCTTTCAGTGTTAAGCCATATTGCAATCTGACTCACCACTTCAAGGTTACACAAAGTTGGGGGCCACCCTAACATCACTGTGAAGAGAGAAGCAACAGTTCTTGTTTTTCCCATGGGAACTCAACCTTATTTTCACAGCATGTTTAAGGCTTTAAGTGCTAACTCTGTTGACTTATATTTTTAGATAAAAATGGTTATTGCAATCATCATTTTTTGTTATACTGTCTACTTGCACCCTAACCCTCCCTCCCTCTGTTGTTAGCAGTGGCAGGTGAAGTTGTTCTTGCCCATGAGTCACCGGGGTGGGGGGTGGGCTCTGAATAAAATGTTCTCCTGTATCTTCCATTGCAGGACTCTCCCAGAAGAACACAATCAGGCTGGTGACTGTATTGTAAATGGGCAAACACCTCCAGACATGAGAATCTTCGCCACGGGGCACTGAGAAGGGGGAGGACCGTGAATGGTTTAAACCCACAGAGCTCAGGCACGCCTGTAAGCAGAGAAAGGAACTCACTGACAGGTCCAGGATGAAGGGAGAACAGGATTCAAGCAGGCAGCCTTCTCAGGTGGGAATGTCTACCCTCAAGGACCTCTGACCCCTAGTGGGAAGGACAGAGAAAGGAGGGAGGGAGGGAAGGAAGGGAAGGCAGGAAGGCAAACAGGAAACAGGAGATAAGTGATCTCACTTTCTCTGTCTCATAGCACCCTCACACAACCTGCAGCCCAGAAGATGAATCCTTTTCTTCGTCTTCTTGTTCCTGATGGGGTTTTAGGATATACCTTTTTTTGTGGTTCTTGAGCTGAAGTCTACATTGTTTGATCCAAGGCCCCACTATACAGAGCTGTGTAGGTTTGTTTCCAAGGCAAGAATTAGAAGAAACCCAGGGATATATCTAAGAAAAAAGTCAGAGAAGAAGACATACTGGGGGAGAAAAAAAGTCTTTATTGCACATAAATGGAGGGCGGAAACACCAAGCAGAGTTTTTATAGATTTCCTGGAAATTCATAATAATAACGCCTTCATCATTTATTTTATTTGTTGGTCCCTGCCTATTCTTGATAGTTACAAGTAGTAAAAAATTTTGAAACAAAGCAAAAATGGCAAAAGGTTTATGGGATCTCTTTTGGAGGTCAAGAGAGATACATCATATCTCATTGGTCTTCTGTGTAACCAGGGGAAAGAATTCTGGGAGAAAAGCAGAAGAAGGCAGATTGGAAAGAAAGGCAATGCCCTAGGTCCTCTGGGAGAAAAATAAATAGAAGAAATGTGGATTCAGCTTGGAAAGAACTGGCTTTAGCGAATCTACCCCCACAAAAGTCACTTTCCTTCTAACATCAAGTCACAGAAACTTCCTGATAGCTTTGGTTGAGTGCTAAGCTGTGTTGAGTTATGCAAAGCTGTGCTCCTCACACTTCAATCTCCTGATCACTAACACTTCGCTGAAGTTAACATCAACCATATACCCTCTTTCCCCAGAATCAGACTTAATCCCCAGTGAGAATTTTCAATGAAAGCTACAAATTCCTCAGCTAATTGTCTATCTCTCATTCCCCACCTGTCAACATTGGCTTAATAGTCTACTGCAAGTTTCATCCTTATAAAACAGCAATAATAATAACAACAACAACAATAATATTAGCCAACATTTACTGAGCATTTAATATGCACGAGGCACCATTTCATGTGCTCTACTTAATGTTAACTCACGCCTCAGCACATCTCTAAGGAGGGGACCGCTCTTATTACCACGTTACAGATAAGGAACCGAGGCTTAAAATTATCAGCTAGTGGGTAGGGGAGCCCCTGTACTTGCAGACAGTGATTCCAGAGCTCCTAAACTCGGAAACACAGAACATCTAAACACTAAGCGAATACAGACTTCAGGCGGGGTTTGCTGTTTTCCCAGACCACCCGCAGTCCTGTCACTTTCAAAATGTTTCATCCCAGGAGCTCCTTTCTTCAAGTAAAATCTTGCACAGAAGGCACAAATATACACTAAACAGATAAAATAGAGGTTTCCGGGTCAAATGAGGAGAAGCAAGGATTCCTGCCTTTTCCCACCTCCAATCAGGCCCTCGCTGGTGCCCTAGAAGGTTCCCCAAGGTTTCTGTGGAACATAATTGGAAAGCCCCTGGACCAGTCTCTGTTAGTCTTCTTCCACTGGTAAAATTGCCAGCTCCAGAATTTCTTTCCAAATTGCTTCCAAAACTCCAGGGTTTCCTGTTGCTTCTAGGATAAATTTTGAAATTCTGCACTGGGAATTCCAGGTTTTCCAAATCCTGTCCACACTCCATGCACCCAGGCTTTCCTTCTGGACCTCCATTCCACCTGGCCTGCCCGGCCTCTCTGCCATCCCCAAACAGGCATCGTTCTTCGAACCATCTGAAGTGACCTCTCCTTTCTCCTCTCCTTCTGCAAATTCTACGGCACAGACTGAGCGGAGTGCAGTTTCTCATAAACCCTGACTGCTCTAGTCCTGCTCATGCTGACGTCCTGTCATAACCACCAGACAGGTTCCACTGCCAGAACAGAGACCGAAACAACAACGACTTAAACAAGGTACAAGTGTATGTCTCCTGCAAGAATTGTCCCAGCGCGGGCGCTTGGGCGGCTCAGTCGGTTAAGTGTCTGCCTTTGGCTCAGGTCGTGATCCCTGAGTCCCCGAATCGAGCCCCACGTCGGGGGAGGGGGGTCCCAGCTCAGTGGGGGGGTCTGCTTCTCTCTCTCCCTCTGCCCCTTCCCCTGCTCCCTCTCTCTTTCTCTCTCTCTCTCACACACACACTCTTTCTCTTAAATAAAAAATTAAAATATTTTATAAAATAAAATTAAAAAAAAAGAACTGTCCCAGCGTGTTCTACCCTGGGCTGATAGGGCAGCCCCGCAGGGGTTCCTCCATGTTGCTGTGCCACGCTATCTGCAGTGGGGGCCACGGCCCACCCCCACCACATCGGAGTTCCACCAGGAAGGGGAGGGGAAGGGGGGACACATCCTTCTTTTTCAAGGCAGCCACCTGTACTTCGAATTGTATCCCACTGGCAAGATGAGAATGGGTATTTAGAAAACTAGCCACCTCTTCCGCCTTGAGCCATTTCAAGGAAAAGAAAGAGGGGCATTTTCTCTCATCTCCCTCGTAAACTCCTGGAATAAAGGGACCCTGTCGCACACATTGTACCCCTCACAGCGCCTGTCTAAACTTGGCATCTTTCTGTATACCTTAAATGTACTCAATAAATATTAAAGAAGAATATAGAGGTATGGGTATTAGTGAATGAGGAAATGAATACATGGACATTTTCAGAAACCAAAGATAATGTTGAATTTCTTTTTATCAGTGCTAAATTTAAAGTTTCCAGCTACTGGGTCCTAAATCTAAAATGGTTTTACATACCTACTTTTAGAAAAATGACCCTAAGGGAATATATGAAAGGCCAAGACTTTCTGAACTGTCTTCCTCTTGCCCTCTGCGCACACACACACACACACACACACACACCTCCAGTTGATTCAAATACAGGATCTGGAAACGGCTTCATGTATACACATACGTCTTTCCTACCATAGTTAATACAAAAGCAATGAAAGGCTTGGAAGGCTAAAGCGGACAACGTGAACGCATAGTGATAAAATGACCTTTCCAGCTAACAGTCTGCGGTGACAGCATCTTAGTCCATTGAGCCCTTTAACAGGTGACCAGAACTTTGGCAATGTTTTGATCCAGGTGGTGTTACTATATTGTTTTAGTCTACCTTCTTTTTCAAAGAGAATTTATTTTTCACTCCGTATTTATTTATTTATTTATCTTACATACCTTTCTTTGAGGCGATATTTGGATTTATGTGTTGATTAAGTCATCTCTGCACACACGAGATGACAAACACCACCAAACGTTTTAGGACACTTTACGGCGGCTACAGGTAAGGAACTGCAGCTCCCCGTACCCTACTTGCCGGTTGAAAGATACTCCATCAGTTCACACCTGCCGGGCTTTTGATCATAGCAATAATCACAAAAGCAGCTTCCGCAGGTACCTCGTCTGAGACAGATACCGTACCAGGTGCATCACCTGGATCCTTCCCATCCATTAACAACTCTACAGGCAGGGAAAACAGACTCAGAGAAATCATTAAAAGCCCTTCCAAACTGGATTCAAATCCAGTGAGCACATGTTTCCAAAGACCTTTGCTTTTTCGTATTGGAGAAATAGGTCTCATAGCCGTCACTGCTCTTCTCCTGTGAGTCTGTACGGAGTACGGAGTCCTAGGCAGCCGTTGTGACGTGGCAACGGCCTGTGACGGACATCTCCTGGCAGGGGCTTAGTTACCGAGAGCACGTCTATAGAGGCCCCACGGATGAGGTAGAACAGAAAGACCCCCCCCCCAGGGACTGGGAGTCTCAGGAGACCCTGAGTGCCATTGAGGGCACCTGCTCTTCTCCTGAGACCCTGGACGGGGTGGGACAAGGCGATATGGAGCTGCTGACCCAGATCGGACGTAGATGGAGACCTGTGCCTCAGAGGAGGCCCCGCGGTCCTCCCATTTGAACATCTAGACTGTCCTCCCTCAGTGAGGCATTTTCCAGTCTACCTCCCAGAGCCCCCTGAACTCTGTTCTTGCCCCGGCAGTCTGGGTCTAGCACAGCCTGAGTGAAGTCCAACCCACTTCCTCGCTGCTATCACCGCCACACTGGGAGTACCGACAAAGCCACTTTGTACTTTGAAATTGATGCTTCCGGCAAGGACTGCTCCTCAAGGCCTGGACACCCCAGGCAAGGTCCAGCCACACTCAGCAGGAGTCTGGCAGCATCTCAGCTCACACATTCTTCCAGGCCCCTCCAGGAAGCGCTGGGGATTTTTACTTCTCCTCACTACAGAAAACCGTCCAATCCCCCTTCAAAGAGCCTGGCTGGGAGAGACTGGCTCCGAATCACACATGCATGAAAATATTCCAGGATTTAACTCTCCCCAATGCTAAATTTGCAGGGTAGGACCCAGGCCAGCACATCCCGAGTAGACACGGCGACTTGTGTCTGCAGCGCGCTCCTCAGTGGAATGGAATCTTGCCCAGATCTCCTTCACAGCACTGGCTCTCCCATGTGAACCTTATCCTGAAGTCCTTCTCCCCAAGTTTCTCTCTCTCTCTCTCTCTCTCTCTCTCTGTTCTAGCCCAGAGTCACTCAACTGTGGTACTATCAACATTTTCGTTCAGAGAATTCTTTGCTGTTCTGGCTGTCCTGGGTTTTGTAGGGTATCTAGCAGCATCCCCCCACCAGATGCCAGTAGCACTCTGCCAGTTGTGACAACCAGTGGTGTCTCCAGACATGGCCAGATGTACCCTGGGAATCAAATTCACCATTTGAGAACTGCTGGTCTAGCTGGTTGAAGGCCATCCTCTTCTGAAGGCCTCAAGCTGCTTTTCTCTGAGGCAGAAGGAACACCCCATCCCACCAGGGCCTCTCAACACAAGCTTCAGATACTAAACCTCTTGCATGTTTGTAAACAATGCGGATGACCCTGAGCTTTCGAGCTCTGGAGCTCGTGCTTCCCCCCTGCTAGTCAAACGGCTGCAGTCTCATGTAAGTGCCCACTCTGCGGAACTGCAAGAATATCCCTTCCTGAGCATTTCTGCAAACAGCAGCTTTCTCGCGCTCCCCAAGCCCTGGCACCACTGCCGCGCTGCTCCAGATTACCATTCAGACTAACCACGGGGTTGGGGTATTTCTAAGCTACTCTGGAAGAAGACTGTCATGCTTAACCATCTCAACTAGCAACCTTGAGGGATTACAAGGTAAAAAGGGAAAAGAGGCATAGATATTAGTCCTCATGGCTCCTAAGCCCCAGTGGCCAATGCCTTTGCATGGGAGAATCTCCTTCTGGTTGCCTCCTCCACCCCTAGCCTAGCACATTGTTACTTGCGTGTCATCCTCCCTGCCCCCACCACCCCCTGTCCCTAGGATGGTCAACAACCTCTGCAGAGATGCACGCTGCCTCAGTGAGACCTGCAGTTGCTGCCTCAGTGAGACCTGCAGTTGCTGCCTCAGTGAGACCTGCAGCTGCTGCCTCAGTGAGACCTGCAGCTGCCCTTCATTAAGCAGGATGCAGAACACTGTCTCCTGATGTGTGGACACAGCGCACGCACACCTCCTTTGGCAGGACTCTCACAGAGACATCGAGCAGCTGTTTGCTGTGCACTTTCCTGATCTTGGCCTTTACCAGGTCTGAGGAGCTGCAGGAAACCGTTTTTACAAAGCCACCCCGCCCTGCCCGGTCCCTCGGGACCTTGCTCCTTCTCAGCATCACACCTGCTACCAAAATCCGAGTTGACACCACTTTAAAACATGACTTCCGATTTTAATTACTTCCATGCTGTGGGCTAAGAAGTCAAATTCTCAGTTTGTCCCGTGGAAACATCCTGCTGGGGGGACACCAATCATATGAGTAGCAGTTACTCGGTACTATTCCAGGAACATCGCTACCCTGCCACTTTCAGAGCACCAAGTCAGAGCTGGAGAGTTGCCAGTAGTGGTTTTCAGACCTCCCCCAGGGTGACCGCCCTCTTGTCACAAGTGTCCAGCTGGGGCCTCCAGTGGAGACACACCAGCTGATATAGGCTGGGCCTGGACACATGACCTGAAGTCTAAGCTAAATAATGATGACCTCGGACCTTGCTAGAAGGAGGATGCTGTGAAGAGGAGCCCAAAGGGCTTCCCTAGACCAGGGGCTGAACCTCACACTCCCGACATTTGGGGCTGGGTCATTCCGTGTTGGGGCTGTGCTGTCCTGTGCATTGTGACTGTGTAGCAATGTGCTTGGCCTCCACTCTCTACATGTGCCTTCCCGAGTCGTGCAAGTTGTGACAACCAAAAATGCCTCCAGACATTGCCATGTGTCCCCTGGGGGCAAGAGCACCCCCAGTTAGAACGGCTGATGTATTTGGAGCACACTGGACTAAACTGTGGAAGGTTTTGTGTAAGACTTTGTTCTTATCCTCTAGAAATTTAACATTTAGCTGGAAGGACAAGTAAACATACTAAATCATACAGTGAAAATTTCAACAATAAGTCAAGATAACAAGAGAGGTCACAAGATGGCATGTAATTAAGCACCTTAAATAATGCTTTCCTAACACTTGCTACATTATACTTACTTAAAATTATTTAATTATCTGTCTTCCTTAATATAAAATGAAAATGCCATGAGCACAGACTGAATCTTCTTTGTTGCCCACAGACAACCCCCTCCAGTGACTGACACCAAGGAGGTGGTCAGGGGTCAGTATTTGTCAGGGGATAGCCTTGCACTGTCCAGGTGGCTGCAGCCACCAGCTGGTAACCAGGTGGCAGGATCAACCTAATGCTTGACTCTACTTGGTCAGGGACTTTGAAGCACTTTTAATTTGAAAAGTGTATATGTATCTCTTGGCTTGGAGACAGTGTGCATGAGAAAGACAGACATAGACACAGAACGTGAGAGAGAGAGACAGCATGCTAAGCAATGTGAAGGAAATCTTTCTGGGGAGGGAAGATTGCCGAGGCATCCTCAGAAGAGAGCCATCCTCTCCCTCCATCCCTGACCTTGTCTGATTTTAATGCTCTCAAGAAGGCCAAGGGGTGGCAAAATCCAGTGACAAACCTGGGCTCTCTGCTGGGACAGAGGGCCGCATCAGGCAGGAGCAGAGATGAACTCGTGGGAAGGAAAAGAGGAGACACATCAGTCTACACCCCTTAGCTGGACCTTCCACATTCATGATTTGTTCATTTGTGAAATGCGCATGGAGCACCTGCCCCGCGCCCGGAGACCAGCCAGCACAGAACCCAGAAAAGCCAGCTCCTGGAAAGCCAGCAGCCAAGCTCCTTGCTTCACGCACCCTGGCGTGCGTGCAATCCCCTGCAGAAAGGTGTGTAAAGAGTGGCTGGTCCCCCTTCGCAGAGTTTCTGAGTCCGCAGTTCCAAGCAGGGCCGGAGAGCTGCCTTCCTACGGAGAGTCCCGCGGAGCCTGCCGGCGGTCCGGGCCCGCCCTTTGAGTAGCGGGGACCGCGGCTTCGCGCGAAGACGCACGACCGGCCGGGAAGCGTGGGGGCGGAGGTGGGCCAGGCGGAACCCCCAGGGCACACCCGAAACACCCAGGATGAGCAGGCCCACGTTCCGCGCTGGCACGGGGGACAAAGACAGGCCTTCGAGCTGCTCTTCTCCCCTCGGTGCCCTGGAAGGCCTAGGGAAGGCCGCGGTCACGGCCCCCCGCAGGGACCCCCCCTCAGCCGGGCCCGCGTCGCGGTGGGTGGCAGCGGGGCCTCCTGCCCGGCCGGCCCGGGGCGGCCTCGCAGGAGGGAGGGCGCGGAGCCGGCACCGCCAGCCTGCGCCTCCGCCGGTTTATTGACTCCAACAGCAAACATCCCGCCTCCGTGGGGCCAGGCCCGGGGCAGTGCCTGAACGGGACGAGACACTGTGTCTTCGCAGAAGCCCACCCACGTCGCCAGGCGGCCGAGGCTCGAGGAAATGACCGGCGGCGCGCAGGGCGGCCCAGGAATGTGGGTGACAGCCGCCGGCGACGCCCGCCCGGCCAGGCCGACCCCTCGTCCGCCCCGTGTGCCTCCCCTGCCTTCGCCTCCAGGTCTTGCTCTGGCCAGCAGCGGTGATACAGACACGCAGATAAAGGGGGGGGGGGGGGAAAAATTATAAGCTTTCTCCCTCAGGAGGGAAAACAGAGCTGAATAAACAGACTGTCACTGAAAAGACAAACAAACAAGACTGTTTCTGGAAGAACCAGATGGACTTCCAAATGGCCTTGGGGCTGCCCTGGGAGCAGCACGGACACGGATGGGGGGATGGGCCGGCTTCTGCTGTTTGTGGGGTGGACCGGCCCGGATTTTAGGTCAGGATTCTAAGTCCTGCGTGGCCGCCGGTGACGATGCAGGCGATTTTGGAAACCTCAAACCTACCGAAGTGAAATAAAATAAAACAAGCCTTTATTATCTTCGGTTTTTTTCTCTAGCATGTCCTGTATCATTTCTTTCTTTCTGACGGATCACCAACCACCAACGTCTTGAATAAGGAATTGCTGACCTGATTTTTTTCTTATTCCAAAGTTGAGGGAGGGTTGGGTGTTTGTTTTTGTTTTCATTTTTCTGAAGCTTTCCCAGACCATGAGCATAGTCAGGCTCAGTTTCACTGGCCCTTTCTCCTTAACTATTTAATTGGTCCTTTATCCACTAAACCAACTATGTTTTTAAAAACGACATCTAACTAATACTAAAATTCCTCTAATAATGCCTCACAACCGGGTGATGTATGCTACACAGATCGAAGGGGAAAACGCTTGCCTTAAAAACCATTTTTCCATTCTCTAAGGATAAATTCTATTTTCTCTAAACAGACATTCCTTTTAGAGCAATTTTAGCTCTGTAACAAAATGGAGCCAGTAGAGAGATTCCCCATATAATTCCTGTCCCCCACACGTGCGTAGTCTTCCCCACTATCCACACCAGAGTGGTGTGTTTGTTGCAGTCAATAAGCCTACATTGACACATCATTATCACCCGAAGTCCATAGTTGACATCAGGTTTGCTCTGGTTGTGTTACATTCTGTAGGTTTGGACAAATGTATGACATGTATCCATCATCACAGTATCACACAGAGTAGTTTCACTGCCCTAAAAATCCTTTCTGGGCTCCACCCAGATAACTTCTATTTTTCAAAAATAATCAAATTGAAAGTATGAAGCATCTCCTATTTGATGTTTATATGCCACTCCTTTAGTGGAAAATTTCTTTTTTGTCAAATCTTAAACTTTGAAAGTTTTGAAGAAGGTCAATAGCTACCTAGTTGCTAGAATAAGTGCTGAAATATGCAGCCAACATCACTTGCGGTGGAAATCTAGGTCCCAGACATCAGCAGAAGCTCAGGCACTAAGGTCCTGCTGGTCTACCAGATCCACCCAATTTTAAGAAGGATGGCCTGGAGCCCTCCATGCCCCGCTGGACAACTGACAACATTCTACTGCTGGAACTTCCCTCTGTTCTATGGATGTCTCAGGGCTCACCTTCAGAGGCTACTCTGGCAGCTCATTTGACTAGCGACATGGAAGAGATGGACCAGGAGGCAGCACCTGAAGCGGGTAAAGGGATGGGGGCCAGCACTAAACCCAGCCCACCATGGGGTAGTCTCCAGACTCAGTTATCCTTGAGCACCAGTGAAAATAGGCCCAAGCAGGAGGGATGACAATGGCAGATCACATCCTATTACCTAGTAGGCATACGTGAGGCCGGAAGGCAGAAGTTCTGAGTTCATATATTGGCTCCAATTCTGCTGCCGTTTACCAAGAGGATCCAGGCCAGGTCACTCTCCTTCTCCAAGCCGTGCGGTCCTTTCTGCAAAAGGGAATAGCCAGAAGGCTTCGCTTGTTGTGGGAATGTAGAAAAGCAGTGTCTATAAAGATTCCTTCACCATGATATATGTTTTCTTTTAATGAATGTTTATAAAGCAGCCCTATTTCCAGGGGTGTGAGATAAACGTAGATGAGATCTGGAGGCAGAGACATCTCATCAGATTTTAAATTTTTGATATAAAATAAAGAAGAAGGGAAGGAAATAAAATAAGAAAAAAGGAAGGAAAGGAAGAAGGGAAGGAGGGAAAAAGGAAGGAAGAAGAAAGGGAGAAAGGAAAAGGGGGAAGAAGGGAGGGAAGGAGGAAAAAACACCCAAAGCAAAACTGGTCATGCATTTTTGACAGCACTGATAGAAGGGTTTTTCAGCTATGCCCTCAGTTTTTAGGTTGAGGCAATGCCAAGGAGCATTACTTCCTCGTATCAAAACTCCATTACAGGCTATAGTTAAGAACTAGAGTAAAGAGGAAAAGTCTTCATCGAGGCTTATAAACATGTTCACAGCAAAATTACAACATTACATCATGGCTTAATGATTCCAGAATTTCCTAATATGTGGCCTAGCTTCAAAGGACATGGTGACATTTCATCAAAACATAAATTCATCATTTCCTCAATGTGGCCTCCTTTTCATTGGTTGACAAACAAAGAATTTTTTCTAAGCAACAGTTTGTCAGGCACATTTTATGAGCCTTACCACACAGGAACAAAACCACCAAAACCATGCCCAGCTGTGCTGCTCACTCGTCCGTGTCCCATGCCCAGAAGAGTCCTTCTCCATCTCTAGGGTTGCTGCAGAGTCACCTTGTTAGGGCTTGTTAGGACCCAGACACTGGGCCCCATTCCCAGAGCCTCTGCTCCAGCAGGTCTTGTGTGGACCTGAGAGTTTGTGTTTCTCACAACTTCTGGATGATGTTAATGCTGCTTGTCTGGAGGCTACATTTCGTATCCAGTGGCTTAGGATAAGACTTGGTGCCATACCAGGTCCTCAAGAATATGTGCCATTTGCTTGAAGAGACAGTGTCCAGATTGTGCTTCTGTCCAGGGAAGGGAGAAGAAGGCTTAGAGCTCAGGTTGCATTGCAGTACTTCTGGAACTCAGGAAGAGACTCATTGGTCCTTAGGGCCAGGCTTTATTAATCAAGTCTACTCAGTGACTAACAGAAGGGCAATAGCACCCAATGACTTTCAACTCGTCCTGCCTCCCCCACGAAGTGCTTATACAGAACTGTCAGCCCGTTGTTCTATTTCTACTAGTTCCACTAGAACTAGTCCCACCACAAAGCTTCTATGAGTCTTCACGGCCAACTTTGCATTCATTTCTGATTTTAGGCAAGTTTCCAAGTTTTCTAAGGATGAGAGGACTGAGGCAGTCACTTGAGATTTTGAGACTTATCCAGAAGCTATACAAGAACTGGTGGCTCACAAGCCTGTGAAGAAATTATCTTCCTCTTTTTAGCCAGTAGTCTGCCCAACAATTGTCCTGCTGCCCGTCAATAACATGCAAGTCTGGCTACCTGATGAGTCCAAGTAGGCACCCTGCTTTTCTAATGAAGCACAAGGCGCCTCATTTAGGTCTATGAGTGACAGAGATGCGACCAGAATATTCCTCTGGTGATAAGACAGAGGCACTATGTCTCAACCTGACCAGGCAAGAAGAGAGTGGTTTCATCTCTCAAGATATGTTAATATTAAGCATACTGCCCCCAGTCATTGAGCCAGACCACTTCCAGTGACGAAACAGCCCTGAACTATTGATATTCCGAGCTCTTTCAAGCAGCAAAGGGCACCAGGCAGATGCTGAATTAAGGAGTATATTTTCGGGGCACCTGGGTGGCTCAGTCGTTAAGCGTCTACCTTCAGCTCAGGGCGTGATCCCAGGGTCCTGGGATCAAGCCCCACATCAGGCTCCTCCACTGGGAGCCTGCTTCGTCCTCTCCCACTCCCCCTGCTTGTGCTCCCTCTCTCGCTGGCTGTCTCTCTCTCTCTGTCAAATAAATAAATAAAACCTTTAAAAAAAAAAAAAGGGAGTGTATTTTGGTTGATTGCTGTGTTTGAATGTCCCCTTCGAACTGAGGTTCAATCCTTTCAAGGAGCAAATCTTTGAGAGAGCCTGAAAGCCTTTAATGATAAGGAAAGGAGAATAGTGTAAGTTTGATAGTAAGTCAAAGAATAGATCCTATCACCAGGCCAGGGAAAAACACTTGCAAGGGCTTGGGAAAATGAGAGGGAAGGATGGAGAAAAAGGAAAGCCTATTGGACTATTACCATTTTTGTAGGTCAAAAGTGGTGTAGACGATTTCCGGTGGTTTGACCTAACAGATAAGAGAAGTGCTCACCTCTTACCCATCTGGCATATACAGTTTCCCCTTCCCAGAGTCTGGGCAGCTCCACCTCCAGCCACTTGCTAACAGCCATGTGGCTACTATTTCCTCAGTGGAAAAAAACAGGAGGCATCAAGGCCCGAGATCAACTAACTCACTTGGAGCAAAAGTACATGTGCTCACTCCAAGCGCCTTTTGGTTTCCCCTTTCCTTTGGCCTCTGAAAAATCAACTGCTGTAAATACCCCTTTTGGTTAAGCTCAAGCAGCAAATGGTTAGCAGTTTCTGAGAAAATAAACCAACTCAAACCAGTCATGAGCTGAGTGGAAAGAAGTGTCCTTCACGGAAGAAAACCTAAAGCTTTCATATTCAGTGAATGAGTACATTGTGTCGGTGAAGTTAATATGCTACAACTATGACTGTAATAGAGTAGCAGGGTCAAGAGACGTAAAATGGGAGATGGGAATGTTTACAGCACTATTCTTATGTAGACCAAGAGGTAGGATCCTGATCCGTGACCGGCTTTGTGCCCTTAGGAATTCATCTCACCTCCCTGAGCCTCAGATCCGTTCCTCATCAGTCAAATCACATAAGGTTTTCAGATCACATAAGGCTGCCCCGCAACCCCACCCCACTCTATAGTCTACGACTCCTGAAGCTATACCATGAGCATCCTGAAGGACAATAGTAAATCATAAGCAGGTGCACGTGGAGGTGAATAATACTGGCATAAATGACCATTAAGCTCCCCATTTAACTCATATTGTTTCAGAATAACGCGTTCCAGCCTCGATGAAGGAATCCCCTAAATCCCTAAAGCTCCAGTTTGAGGTGCAGAGCTTATTGAAAAGAGCAAAGACAAAAGGCAATCACCCCCAGTAGAGTGAAAGTCTCACTTCACCACACATGTCCATGTTGGCCTGTTTGTTTGTTGTAAAGATTATCAGTCCAGGGGCGCCTGGGTGGCACAGCGGTTAGGCGTCTGCCTTCGGCTCAGGGCGTGATCCCGGCGTTATGGGATCGAGCCCCACATCAGGCTCCTCCGCTGGGAGCCTGCTTCTTCCTCTCCCACTCCCCCTGCTTGTGTTCCCTCTCTCGCTGGCTGTCTCTATCTCTGTCGAATAAATAAATAAAATCTTTAAAAAAAATAAATAAAATTAAAAAAAAATAAAGATTATTGGTCCAACCTGGTACAGCAGAACATAACGGGTAAAGAGCAGAGATCAGGGCCGTCGGCTGATGGGAGGGACTGATACCAAGGATGAACTTATAGGTTATGAAAACTTTTCCTTTCAAACTTTAATAACTTAGGTCTTGGATATGAAGGAAATCATCTCTTACTGGCAAATTGAAAGCAAATGTATTACACCTCAAAGCTGTTTAGCAAGTGAGGTCAGAATGTGATAGCAACAATGTCCAAGTTGTAGGTTCAGTCCCTGCATGGCCACTCACTGTTGATGACACAAGGTGGGGCCTGGGCCCTTCTGCTGTGTTCACCACTGTGTAGCTAGTGCTTGCACAGGGCAGGCCCTCAACATATATCTGTTGAATAAATGCATTACCTGTTTCACAAGACTGTGCACAATACACATGAATCGCCAAAGCTTTAGAAATAAGATAACTTCAGTGGCTCGCAGGGTTGAAATCTTTCTGAATTACGATAAGAAAATTCAACGTAAATGACATCTGTAGATTGTTTTATCCCATTTTCACACTAAATTTTTATAATTAAAAAATTGTGCAATGGTTTGAGGTAGATCCTATGTTTAAAATACACTTGTAGAGGCGCCTGGGTGGCACAGTGGTTAAGCGTCTGCCTTCAGCTCAGGGCGTGATCCCGGCGTTCTGGGATTGAGCCCCACATCAGGCTCTTCTGCTAGGAGCCTGCTTCTCCCTCTCCCACTCCCCCTGCTTGTGTTCCCTCTCTCGCTGGCTGTCTCTATCTCTGTCAAATAAATTTTTTAAAAATCTTTAAAAAAAATAAAATAATAAAATAAAATACACTTGTAAGTTTGAAAAAAATGACTAGTCCATACTCATTTTTTACCACCTTGTCCCAAAGTACACAAATAATGAACTTTATGATTAATGCGAGAAGAAAACACGCTATACCTATATTTAATATCATTTTACTATTTGATTTGAACCTATGTTTAGCACAAAGTATTGATAAGGTTGGGGTTTTTCTAATTCTGAGCTCTTTGACCACAAATAGAAACCAGCTAAGGACAGAAGGCCCTAAATTTGTCCTCTTAGAAAAGATACTATGGAAGAAGCAGAGAGTATGCAGCTAACCCCACCCATGAAAGAAAAGGAACCCTGCTAATTCTTGGAATTGAGAGACAACTAATCAATTATTTTCTGGAATTAGCAGACAGCAGTTAGGGAAAGATTATCCCAGGACA
The DNA here is from genome assembly GCF_002007445.2 of Ailuropoda melanoleuca. NCBI lineage: Eukaryota > Metazoa > Chordata > Mammalia > Carnivora > Ursidae > Ailuropoda > Ailuropoda melanoleuca. Next base: position 41,357,260 of record NC_048234.1, read on the forward strand.
TGTGAAGATACCAAAGGAAATCTAAGCACTGAAGACCTGCAAGGTTTTCAAATGTCTAGTACTGAAAGTGAGAGAAAGACATAAAGATTCTTTGTTTAAAACAACATAAGAAAACGGGGGGGAGGGGCTCCTGGGTGGCACAGCGGTTAAGCGGCTGCCTTCGGCTCAGGGCGTGATCCTGGCGTTGTGGGAACGAGCCCCACATCAGGCTTTTCCGCTATGAGCCTGCTTCTTCCTCTCCCACTCCCCCTGCTTGTGTTCCCTCTCTCGCTGGCTGTCTCTATCTCTGTCAAATATATAAAATCTTAAAAAAAAAAAAAAAAAAAAAAAAAAAAAAAAAACGGGGGGGAAAAAAAGANTTGTACCCAAGTGCTTGTATTCCTTTAGATCTTGCTCTATGATACATTATACTTTAATTTAAAAGGCATTTAAACACTCTTTTAAATGTCAATATAAGTAAACATTATGCTTTTAATTTTAGTAAGTTTTGATTAAGAAAAATTTTTTTAACTAAATGGGGACGTCCTCTACATTCTCCCACTTCAGTCAATCACAACTATGGGTAGCCCCCTCTTTGGACCACAGAACTTAGCCCAGGATCCCCCACTTACATGTATCAATACATGCAGGGAAATAAAGTTTCCCCTTGAGCATGTTTCATACAACCAGGAATGATGAGAAGTGTTCCCAGTGTTGTCAACACGGCTTTGAAATTTCCCTTCTAAACTTTTAGTCTTCCTGGCTAAGTAGAAAAGCCACAATTCTCAAGGCAGGCATAAAATATGATTCAAATAAACATCTACTGAGTTTCCAGCTTTAAAATTTACCTAATATTTATTGAATGTCTATTATATGCAAGGAACTTGCTGAACATTTTCAGGGAATCAAAGGTGACCAAGACATAGATCTTGATCTTCAGGGAAGTTACAAGCTACCAGAGAAGAAGAAAAAAAATATCTGCACAAATAATATCCAACCCACAAGTATTTTCTTTAAGGGGAAATACTCAGAACTATCTTAGTGTTCAGACGATGGCTCCAACAGAAGGATCAGGGATGCGACTTAAAGAAGGTAACATTTAAGCCGGATCTTGACAAGTCAGAGGGCATGAAGGGAAAAGAGCAATGACGCAAAGCAATGGAGTTTATTGGTTAAAAGTGAAAATCACAGACCTGTAGCCCATGGCCAAATCTAGCCAACAGATGTGTTTTCTTTGGCGCAAGCAATGTTTTTTTGTTTTGTTTTGTTTTGTTTTTAATGTTGAATCAGTTGCCAGCATTTTAAAATTGAGGTACCACATAGAATTCTGGATTTTGCAGCTTCTCTTGAAAAAATTGCAAGATTTTAACAGTGGGCCCACATCCCCACATACTACCAAGAGTCAGCTAGAGCTCTATCACGGCTGCTCCCTCCAGAAAGGGCACACAGCTCACCAGGTACCAGGAGCCCCACTCAACCCACCTCATCTTTTATGTGTCCTGTGAGCCCCCCATGGGAGGTTGCCAGTGACCCCTGATTTAGAGTAGAGTGTGGGTCAGACCAGAGGTGTGCTGCTGAGTGCTCAGCAACAGACTTTCTAAGAAAAAATTGTTTTAAAAAAGCTCTGATTGTAGCATTTGCCAACTTCTGTGGTATACTCTCGCCATGGTCAATTTCTAGCTACCATTTTGTCACTGAACATGGAATTGGGAAGAGATGTGCAAAATGGGCACTCACAGGACAGTAAAACCAACCCCAGCATATTATGAGGTCACAGGATAACCTGAGTTCAAAGTCAGGGCTTCCTGGGGAAGTTTTCTACGTCTCCAAGCATCAGCGTCTTCCTGTGTTAACAGGGAGAAACAATTGCCTGCCTCTCAGGACTATCATGAGTTTTAAATAGTCCCCCAGGTCCGTCTACCAGTTCAGCAGTTCACAGTCGCAACTAGCCTCCTATGTAATCCCAGTCCTGAGTTTTTCATGTCCTACTCCGTCTTTTTTTTATTTCTGGAATTCATATTTGACTCTTTTTCTAAAATTTTCTATTATTTTAAAATAATATCTTGTGAATGGATAAAGAAGATGTGGTATATATATAATGGAATACTACTCAGCCATCAAAAAGAATGAAATCTTGCCATTTGCAATGACATGGCTGGAGCTAGAGGGTGCTAGGCTAAGAGAAATAAGTCAGTCAGAGAAAGACAAATACCATATGATTTCAGTCATGTGTGGAATTTAAGAAACAAAACAAATGAACACAGGGGAAGGGAAGGAAAAAAACAAAATAAAATGAAAATTGAGAGGGAGACAAACCATAAGTGACTCCAAACTCTAGGAAACAAACCGAGGGTTGCTGGAGGGGAGGTAGGTGGGAGGCCAGGATAATTGGGTGATGGGCATTAGAGAGTGCANGCCAGGATAATTGGGTGATGGGCATTAGAGAGTGCACTTGATGGAATGAGCACTGGGTGTTGCGTGCAACTGATGAATCACTAAATTCTACCTCTGAAACTAACTAAATAAANACTTGATGGAATGAGCACTGGGTGTTGCGTGCAACTGATGAATCACTAAATTCTACCTCTGAAACTAACTAACTAACTAACTAAATAAATAAATAAATAAATAAAATATCTTGTTTTTGCCTTCTGTGAAGTCATTGCTTCTATCATCTCCTCAAACATGATGCTCCAGGTGGCCCTGTGTCTGTGCTGTTAGGGTGTGTGAGATCTCTCAGTGCTGTCTCTGCACACTCTGTTTCACTGCTGCAGTTGGAAGTTTTTGATGAGGGATCATCTTCGGCATTTGCAATATAACTGTAGCCTCTGCAACGACATGATGCAGTTGTGCAGATCTAGCCTACATTTGATATTAATTTATGGGCTCAGGATTCCCATAGTGCATGAGTAATGGAGACTCCCAACTGTACATGGACAGCCTGAGGTTTAAATTTTAGCCTAAGTTTCTTTTTCTTCCTTAACCTTGAATAGGCAACTCTTCCTTGCCACAGCCCTGAACTGGGGAGTAGAATTTTTCTCCAGTGGTGGATGGGCAGTCCTCAGAGATCCCTGGCTTTGTGCAGGGAGCTCATTTCCAGCCCCTCCTCATGGCTGGACTGAAGGCTTTCACCCATACATGACGTTCTTGGCTCCAATCCTTTCTGACTTTGGATTAGCTCCTGCTAGCCTCACTGGCTTTACTTCTGGCGCCCAGGAATTCCCTTTCCAAATTTTGATTTTACTTTGAATTTTTGTGTTTTATTTGCTATATTTGGGTAGCAGGAGGGGACTGTTGAGTGCCCGTCTGTGAGGAGTAAATGAGATAGGGTGGGCTAAGTACCTAGGACAGCTCCTGGCACACACTAGGTGCTCCATAAATGCCGATTAGCAACACGGAGCCAGGAAAGGCTCCTGCACATTCTGGTTGTGGGAACACGGGACCGTGAAGAGGGTCCCAAAGATGAGACTGAAAAGGGGGTTTCATCCAGGTCATGGGATGAGGGAGGCCACTATCAGACTATAGCTTGGCCTCAGACAAGAGGGCACGATGAAGAATTTTGAACAGGAGAATTCAATTCTGGAAACAAATCCAAGAAGGTTAATTAGGAGCTTCTTGCCACAGCAAAAGGAAGAGGCCATGGAAATCTGAGTGGGGCCTGGGAGGGGACAAGGCTGAGGGAAGACGTGCAGGCTCAGTACATTCTGAAGCCTGCCTAGCTGTGGACTATTATCAGGAGCATATGTGTGTAGGAGGATAAAAGTGAGGACATGGAGGTTTATTTAATCCTATTTTGGCTGAACTCCAAACAATAGAAGAAACACACGCTGAGGTTGGTGAGGAAGCTAATGCCACCGTGTGCTCACTATGGACTTAGCGTAAGTAAGGGACAGGCGCACTGGGCAAGAGTCCTTCCATTGGCCTCTCTAGCTCTACTCTCCACCTTTTCCAATGCATTGGGTGCCCTGGAGGCTGACCTCCAGCAACACCATCAGATTACCTGCCTTTATGGTTCCTGTTGGGTTTGGATAGCAAGGATCCCCAGCAGCATCTAGAGGGAGGGAGGACAGTGAGGCTTGGCATTTATTCGCCCCTTCTTCTCATAGAGTCTCTTCAGTCTGTCTGCACCCCACAACTGGAGCCTCCTGTCAAGCAGGCCCTCTTGTTAGCCCTTTCTAGCTTCTGGTAGTAGGTCTCTGCCTCCATCCATTCAGCTCTCTGTTACATAGACTCAGGTCGTGCACAGTTCCTTGTGGTTTCCCTACAAAGTACCCACATCTTTATAAAGAGTCCCTTTTAAGTTTTTTAAGCTCATAAGAACCACAGAAGTCATTTTGACCAGCTTCTGAATTTCACTGAAGAGGAAATTGGAGCCAACAATTATGATTTGCACAAAGCAGGTCTGTGGCAAAGGAGGAACCAGATAGAACACAGGTTCTCTGAATCTCTATCCAGAGATGTCCTTCCAATCAATGAGTCCTGGCCTCCATAAGAGTGGCATCATCCTTCCATGAGTGAGCCCATTACATGTGTGCACCTACACATGCATACATACACATAGATACACACATAGATACACACACATAAACAAAGACACACAGACACACATATAGAGATAGATACACACACAGAAAACGACACTCAGAAACAGATACACGTATATAAACACAAACAGACACACACAGATACACAGAGACGCACAAATACACACAGTGTTATGCAGGTGCAATCAGGTTAAAGAGGTTATAAAAAGCCTTCTTGGGAAAATAAGACAGAAGCACCACAAGGGGGGTATAGGGAAGGAGAGTAGAGCTGTGCTATTTGCCACCCTGGTAGTGGAGATGCCTAGGGACTGACTTCAGCCCAGCCTCAGGCCTCTTCTTGAACCCACTGGTCATGTCACCTCCTCCATTTGCTGGCTTCTCAGAGTCACTGGGAGTGAGCACAGAGTCCAGTGGATATGATAAGCATGCTTTCCAAATCCCAAATAAGGGCTCATGCTTCAAGACAGACCTATGGAGTGGCTTCCAGGTACAAAAGGCTGTATGAAAAATGTGATTTGAGCACTCCTATTCGGAGACTTCTGGACATCCGAATGGTTTATGGGGGAACAAGTATAAAACATAGAATTCTAGGGTTGTAGTTGAAATTTCAGGACCTGCTAGAGGCAGGGGCAGTTGGGAAATGGAAAGGAGTCATTAAAACAAGGCTAGGAGAGTCCTATTTTTCCATCTTAGGGAGAGTTCTGTAGATAACTGTGTTTTATTACACCCCTTCCCAGGGCTGACTATCCAGAAAAATGCTGCCATTGGAGTTTCTGGTCCACTCACATTTGTTCTAGCATCCTGAGCCTCCGAGATCTGACTGCACATGGGAAATCCTAGCAATATAAACAGCTTCCCAAGAATTTGTTGTTGTTGTTGTTGAGTACTTATTATGTACCATGCATTATGCAAAGTGCTTTTTTTTTATTTTAAATTCCAGTATAATTAACATACGGTGTTATATTAGTTTCAGGTGTACAATATTCAACAATTCTATATGTTACTCAGTGCTCATCAAGGAGTATCCCAAGAATGTGAGGGAAAATTTATTTTTATAACTTAAAACACATACAAAGCAATATTTACATCCATGGCTAAAATCAAGGATGCAAGAAACAACAGGTGTTGGCAAGCATGTGAAGAAAGAGGAGCCCTCTTGCACTGATAGTGGGAATGCAAACTGGTACAGCCACTCTGGAAACCAGTATGGAGTTTTCCCCAAAAGTTAAAAATAAAACTACCCTATGATCCAGCAATTGCACTACTAGGTACTCACCCAAAGATACAAAAACACTAATTCAAAGGGATACACGCATCTGGATGTTTATAGCAACATTATCTACAGTAGCCAAATAATGGAAACAGCACAAGTGTCCATCAACTGATGAATGGATAAAAAGAATGTGGTGTGTGTGTGTGTGTGTGTGTGTGTGTGTGTGTGTGATGGAATATTACTCAGCTATCAAAAAGAATGAAATCTTGCCATTTGCAATGACATGGGTGAAGGCAGAGAGCATAACGCTAAGCAAAATAAGTCTGTCAGAGAAAGACAAACACCATACAATTTTACTCATATCTGGAAGTTAAGAAACAAAACAAAGGAACAAAGGGGTGGAAAGAGAGAGAGACAAACCAAGAAATAAACTCTTAGCTATAGAGAGCAAACTGATGGTCACCAGAATGGACGTAGGTGGGGGGATGGGTAAAATAGGTGATGGGGATTAAGGGCACTTGTTGCAATGAGCACTGGGTGTTGTATGTAAGTGTTGAAATACTATATTGTACACCTTCCCATAGCCTTCCTAAGGGAAAGGACAGAGGAGGGGAGATGGTGATGACCAAATGGAAAGGAAATCGTAGAGGATGGTGAAACACAGAGGACCATGGTAGAGCCCTCATTGGTCCTGACTGGTGTTGAGAAAGCACTGACACTCCCAGAAGGCTACATACAGATGGAAGCACCCTTTTGTGTGAAAAGCTATTGTTCAAAAGCATTTTATGACCTTACAGCTTTTTAATCAGAGGAACTTTACCAAGGAAAGTTTCTTTATGAAGTGAATGAGCTGAATTCATTATTTCTCCTCCAGATTAAGCTCTGTTCTAAGATGTTTTCTTGTCATCTGTCATATTCTTTAAGAGAGAGAGAGAGAGAAATAGTTGAGTCAGTTTCTTAAAGAACAATTTTAAAGAGAAGGGGATAAAGAGAGAGAGAGATTACATTTGAGGCAGGAATCTTCTCTAAGGTTGTTTTTCCCAAGACTAAGACCCTGGCACCACCTCATGGTCCGTGACAGCCCTCTCAGCTTCTCCACATCTCTTGGTGTGAGAACTAATTATTTTTCCTTCATTTAAGTTCTTTTTTGGGAAATTATTTGGAAAAAACAGTAGTGTTGTCCTCAGAATTAAAGGAACCCCAAGCCTTATACCAGGAAATTGAAGTCATTTTGATGGCACCAAACAAAAAAATCAGGCTCAAGGAAGTATTGCCATGTCAGGAGGTGACCATTCTAGAAATGACTGGTGTCTCTAACTTGGTGCTTCCCTGAAATTCTGAATTGGAGACAGTCTGTTAGACTCACCTGCCTTGCGAATCTATAAGAAATAAATGGCCCACCCATTGGATGGTCCAATGATAGAAGCCAAATTTTTTATCTTGAATCTATGGTTTTTTTTTTTTTTAAGATTTTATTTATTTATTTGCTTGTCAGAGAGAGAGAGCACAAGCAGGAGGAGTGGCAGGCAGAGGGAGAAACAGGCTCCCTACTGAGCAAGGAGCCTGATGTGGGGACTCCATCCCAGGACCCTGGGTTCATGACCTGAGTTGAAGGCAGACGCTTAACCAACTGAACCACCCAGGCGTCCCTGGATCTACGGTTTCTGTATGATCAAAAGCAAGCCACTCCTTTCTCTCTAAGCCTCAGGTTATAAATGAGGTCATGGTTCTGATCCCATCTCAATATGCTATGAAAACAGATAAGGAGGAAAAACTCTCAGTACAACCCCTTACCCAAGAAAGAAATGACAGGGACACCTGAATGGCACAGTCGGTTGAGCATCTAACTCTTGGTTTCAGCTCAGGTCCTGATCACAGGGTGGTGGGCTTGAGCCCCGTGTCCACTTAAGACTCTCTCACCCTCTCCCTCTGCCCCTCCCCCATACTCTCTCTCTTTCTCTCTCTAAAATTAATTAATTAATTAATTGTTCTGTACAAGGAAATCCTTCTTTCAAATGGTAGTATTGGTCATCCAGTCCGTACAGTTATTGTGGGCTCCCCGTGCAACCTGCAGACCACCGTGACAGCGCTGTGGGAAGTACAAAAGGAATAAAGACACAAAGCCATGAAGGCAACATTCATGGGTCTATCTCACCACTGCCCCCCTCAGCACCCTTTTCACCCACTTGGGCACGGACCCTTTTCCCAATCTTAACTACTCACTGTTCTCATGGTCCTTGCTCCCCTCTCCCTCCCTCTAATCCCACTTCCTCATATTAAAATCTGCTTTCTGCCCCCAAAAAAGAAGGTCCTGGTGCTCATTCATACTAGGGTAAAAATAACTGACGGCAGTTTCAAATCCCCCAGGGAGATTTAAAATTTCCTAAGGCTCAAGGCCTTTAAGGATTGAGGCTCTTATGGTGGGAACTCAGCCATCACAGTCCCATACAAGAGACATTTTGTGGGCTGGAAGCTCCATCCAACACCCAAAAGCCACACTACAGAAGGCTCTGCTGAGACCAGCGCTGTCCAAAATAAATGAAATGAGAGGGACATCTGGGTGGCTCAGTTGCTTATGTGTCTCCCTTCGGCTCAGTTCATGATCCCAGGGTCCTGGGATCGAGTCCCGCGACGGGCTCCTTGCTCATCAGGGAGTCTGCTTCTCCCTCTGCCTGCAGCTCCCCCTGCTGTGTGCGCTCTCTCTCCATCTCTCTGACAAATAAATAAATAAAATCTTTAAAATAAAAAAAAGAAATAAAACGAGAATCACAGATGTACTTTAAAATTTTCTAGTAGCTACCTTAAAAAAACCTGAAATTCATTTTAATAATATATTTTCTCAAACCAAATAAATCCAAAATATTAGCTCAAGAAGTAATCTACATTAAGAACATATCGTACACTCCTTTTTTCATACTAAGTCTCCAAAACCCAGTGTGCGTTTTATGTTTGCAGCTCATGTCAGTTTGCACCAGCCAAGTTTCAAGTGCTCAGTAGCCACCTGTGGCCAGTGGCCACCACGTTGGACAGCAGAGGTCTAATGAATGAGATGTCCTCAATTCTGAAAAACCACAGAGTAAGTAGCTGATAAAACTGCCTGTTTCCCTTTCTTCCTCTGCATTCACCCAGCCTGCTGCTCTTTGTAACAGCTCACACTCGGTGAGCGCCCACACCACATGGAATAGGCCATTTCAGCCTCCTAACTACCCCACAGGCCAGGTACCGATGAGGAAAGGAGGCACAGGAAGGGAGAAACTCACCAGCGGTGTGCTAGCTAAGAAGTGGGAGAGCTGGAGGAAGCACTTAAAAATGATCGGAAGGAAGTAGCAGAAAGGAAGACAGGGGCAATGCGCCGAGGTGACTAGAGCCATCTGTGAACATGAATTTTCACCCAAACGTGTAGGTACGTTGGTTGACAGAGAGGGACTTGGAAGTGTAGCATCACAAAGTCTGTCTCCCTGCAACTGCCCGTCTGTCCTTTTCTCACAAACAAAGGCAAAGCAAGACCCCCAGTCACATGGCTCTGTTCCTGCCACCCTGTGGCTGGTTCAGACAACACAGACCCGTACACACTGCACAGAATACAGAGAAATATAGAGCACAAGCCTGCCTTCCAGGGGCTTTTACTCTCATTGGGTAGATAATGAAAATACACCATATAATTCAGCCCTTACAGTCAATAAACAGATTAAGAATTCAGAGTAATCAAGGAGGACTTTGTGGAGGGGGGGGGGTGGGAGCTCAGCTATGAATGAGAGTAGGAAATCAGCCCTGGGAGGTTGTTCCAGGCACAGAGACATGCTGAAGCTAAGGCCTGGAGAGGAGGAGGAGGAGATGGGCTGCAGCCCAGGGGAGGTGAGCCTCTGGTTACAATGGGTGCCGGCCAGCTACAAGGTGACACCCTCCCAGTAGAAAAATGGTAGAGCTATTCCTGATCTCTGACCCTCACTCCCACCCACCCTTAGGAGAAGAGCTTCTGTCCCAGTATTCACAGGAAATATACAGACAATCCTTTTTCTTAGATCACATGCCCAGTCCTCAGTGACACGCTGTACCCAGGGATCTGGGCCGATGTTTGCTCACCCAGAATCCCCTGGAGATCCAGATGCAGCTGTTACAAAGAGGGAGGAGAGAATGATACAAGGAAAATGGAAAGGCATCCATCAATTGTCCATGACACTGAATCCCTTAGATGTGCACACCTTGTCCAGGTTTTAAGGAGAAAGTATTGTGGGTTGGGTTTGGTTTCCAAAGCATTTTGTGCACAAGGACCTGGGCCAACGGTGCCATGAGTGAAGATTTAAGGGAGTCGTTTCATCCTCCTGTCTTTCTAAGTATTCGCAACAAAGCAAACCACATTAAGCTTTAATGCCATAAAATAGAAGCATCTACGGCAGGATTTCTCCACCTCAGTAGTATTGACACGTTCAGCCAGATCTTTGTCACGGGGACTGTGCTTCAAAGTTTAGTAGCAGCCCCGGCCAGTGGCAAGTTGTGACAATCCAAAATGTCTCCAGACGTTGCCAAATGTTCCCTAGGGGCAAAACTGTTCGTGATGAAGAGCCAGTGCTCTGTGAAACCTCCTCTCTGGAGGCAGCCATTGCCACCCGGCCAAGAGCCAAGTTCACAGACAAAAACACTGCATGGGGGAGGAGGGTCAGGAGCATGAGCTCTGGGTCCACCCGTCCTCCCCTCTGTAGCACGGGGATACCGCAGTTCCTGCCACAGGGGGCAGTTGTAAACATCACAAGAGATCGTGTGTACGTAGCTCTCATCCAGAGTAGTCATCGATACCATTAACTATGTTCCTGGCACTGCAATGAAAACATATATTTTTTTAGATTGTGTGTTTCTGGAGAATATTTGCAAGGGCCGGAGGAGTGTTTGCTTGTTTGTTTCTTCTTTTTAAATCGGAGCCCTGCCAGGGAAGAGCAACAAAGGAGACTTCTCTGCCCACTGTTTTTGTGGTTAGACCTCCTTGAGTCTTCCCTCTTCAAAGAGAGCCGCTCTTCGTCTCTTGGAAAGGAGTGGCCAGTGGAGACGAAAGTTAGACAACCCGCTGGTGAGCTGAGGGCTTCGGAGGCCGGCCCACCCAGGCCCTGGTGTGTGCTCTGGGGGCAGCAGCTAGCGCCCCGCTCCCCCAGGCCTGCTTGTGACCACCTCTCCAGCCCAGCGGGCTCTCCCCGTGTGGGCCCTGCGGCAGGTGCCTGCGGCCTCCATGCCCCTCTCCGTGCAGCCGCGCCCGCCAAGGGCACCTTCTGCCGTGGCTTCCAGGCGGCTTCATAAAGACTAGAGCAAACGCTGCGCTCCTGGGAAACTGCGAAGTGAGTGGCATGGGATCAAGCCTCGGAAATGGGAAGGCGGATGAGAAAGGGCTGGATTCTTGAAACCATGACCTGGTGAACCAGAATATTAAAACATGAAAATGAAAGAAATTGGAGGATGTGCTAACTCACAGTACACCTGTGCCAAATGAATTATCATCAAATTCCTGGTTACTAGTAGGTTTTAATTTGAGAATTTGTTTCACTAAGTCTTTACAGGAAAGAGAAAAGATCCATTATCTTCTCATAGAAAATCCTTTGAGAGGAGTGTTTTGTGTAAATTAGATTTCCATCTCTGGGCTTTAGTTTTCTGATTTGTGGAAGTATATGAATAAAAAAAAGGAATAACAATAATTTAAGGTCTCAGGACATAAGAACAGTTAGCAATTGGCTGATGTTCTGCTTTTTGGTTTCCAGAACTGTTTATTTGACGACGTTCTGCTGACATCAACACTATTTACAGCCACATAACAGTGATAACAGTGTGTAATCTCATAAGGGGCGTGATTAGTAGAGACTCAGGAAATGGGGAACCATGTTATTGTTTTCCACTTCTTTTTTAATTCCATAGAATTGCATAGTATTGACATTTACTATTAAATAAATGATGCCACTTAAAAAAAAAACTATAGAGAAAGGGATCAGATTTGTGGTTAACAGAGGCGGGGATGGAGGAGGAGAACTGGAGGAAGGTGGTCAAAAGGCACAAACTTTCAGTTACAAGAAGGAAGTACCAGGGATGCAGGGCACACCATGATGACTACAGTTAACACCACTGTGTGGTACAAGGCAAAGCCAGAAAGAGAGGAAAGGCTACAAGTTCTCATCCCAAGAAAAAAATTTTTTTTTCTTTTTATGCTTCCACTTTTTTATTGTATCTATACGAGATGCTGGATCCTCATATGTAAGTCAGACCATTCTGCTGCACACCTTACACTTATACAGTGAGCTGTGTTGGTTATATCTCAATAAAACTGGAAAAATATGTACGTGAACAATTCCAACTTGGAATCAAAGAACAACAGAAAACTGAGCTAAAACTAATAGAAATGCATGCCAATGTATATATATGCGTATTATGGAAAAGATAGCCTAATAAGCATAACTGAAATGTGCTTCCCAAAGTATTTAATAGTAAGTAATGAAGTACAAGGGAGATTAAAAGTAAAAAGACCTTGGGGCGCCTGGGTGGCACAGCGGTTAAGCGTCTGCCTTTGGCTCAGGGCGTGATCCCGGTGTTATGGGATCGAGCCCCACATCAGGCTCCTCCGCTTATGAGCCTGCTTCTTCCTCTCCCACTCCCCCTGCTTGTGTTCCCTCTCTCACTGGCTGTCTCTATCTCTGTCAAATAAATAAATAAAATCTTTAAAAAAAAAAATAAAAGTAAAAAGACCAAAGTGTAGCCACATCAGGCTCCTCCGCTTATGAGCCTGCTTCTTCCTCTCCCACTCCCCCTGCTTGTGTTCCCTCTCTCACTGGCTGTCTCTATCTCTGTCAAATAAATAAATAAAATCTTTAAAAAAAAAAATAAAAGTAAAAAGACCAAAGTGTAGCCACATCAGGCTCCTCCGCTTATGAGCCTGCTTCTTCCTCTCCCACTCCCCCTGCTTGTGTTCCCTCTCTCACTGGCTGTCTCTATCTCTGTCAAATAAATAAATAAAATCTTTAAAAAAAAAAATAAAAGTAAAAAGACCAAAGTGTAGCCACATCAGGCTCCTCCGCTTATGAGCCTGCTTCTTCCTCTCCCACTCCCCCTGCTTGTGTTCCCTCTCTCACTGGCTGTCTCTATCTCTGTCAAATAAATAAATAAAATCTTTAAAAAAAAAAATAAAAGTAAAAAGACCAAAGTGTAGCCACATCAGGCTCCTCCGCTTATGAGCCTGCTTCTTCCTCTCCCACTCCCCCTGCTTGTGTTCCCTCTCTCACTGGCTGTCTCTATCTCTGTCAAATAAATAAATAAAATCTTAAAAAAAAAAATAAAAGTAAAAAGACCAAAGTGTAGTCAGTCAATCTGCAAAGTGGAAATCTGTGTGGCATTATTAGTCTCTGGCTGCTGGCGGACCTCATTCTTGTCAGAGACTCGGTAGAGTGACTGACTGTGACAGTGGAATTCATGGTTCTTAATGAATGACCAGGGGAAGAAACTTGTGGACTCCGTTCACCTCTGACTTTTGGATGGCCATCCTGCCTTTGTCCTCAGGCCCCTCGCCTCCAGAAACGAGCATAAGATCCCATGGCCCATTTAAGAACCGGTTGTAAAGCATAATGCAATCAAGGGAGCCCAATTCAGGAGTGGCCGCAAAGAGTCCTCACATGACGCTTGTCCCAGAGCGAGATAGCTCCACTCCCACTATCATTCTGCCAAAGAGGCTTTTCTCTTTTGTTTTGGAGTCTTCTTAAGCACTCATTTATAAACTCATTTTGTGACATGAGAAAAGAGGCCAAACCAGAGGTCAACTTGCCAACCCAGAGGCCTGGGACCAACACAGCTTTTTCTTTTCACAAACTTTTATTATGAAGAAAGACCATGAATTTTGACTGTTTTTTATCCAGAAGCACCACCCATATTTTTGTTTCAGAGCAGAACCAGTTCTCAAAATCAAGATGACACAGAAGCCAGATCAAATTGGGATCTTATCACAGCTCTGGAGTTGGTATTCTGCTGTGTTCATAGAAAGTCCCTGAGGAAATAAGCCTAAGAAATTTGTATGAGGGTCTTCTGACAAGCTGCTGGCCACAGGGCATGCCTCTGTCCTCCTCTGGGGCACTGGTCATGACCCTCACGTCAGCCATGGTTGCAGGACCTAGCCTTCTGCAGGTAGATGCCTGGGACCCCAAACTCTGTAGTACTGGAGTCTGCAGTAAGAAGACCATTCCGTCCCAGTGTAGCCAGCTGCAGCCTGAGGGCAAGTACAGCCACAGAGCTCCACTCACCCCTTAACTGCCACTCCTTCCCTACTCACAGTGTTTATTCGGGACACCATGGGATGCTATGGGACCTGAAGATAAATCCTACCTGGGCCTATCTAAAATGCAGCCCTCTTCCCACCTTAGATTTACCCTCAATGTGAGAACCTCGGGTAACACCACCAGGTTTAGGTCTTGTTGGCCAGCCAATCCCGGCCTCCACCACACTCTGTCTCCAGGTCACTGGTGGGAATTCTGTTTCCTTGGTGTTCAGTCTAACAAAGGATCATGGTTTTGTTTTTTGGTTTTTTTTAATTTTAGAAAGAGAGAAAGAGAGAGCATGTGAATGGGGGGAGGGGCAAAGGGAGAGGGAGGGAGAGCCTCTGAGGCAGACCCCCCCCCCCGAGCGTGGAGCCCAACGACACCGGGCTCAATCGCAGGACCCTGACATCATGACCTGAGCTGAAATTAAAAGTCAGACACTTAACTGACTGAGCCACCCAGATGCCCCCAAAGGATTACACTCTTAAGGAGATCTTCTCCCTGAAGGTTGGGGTGAAGAAGAGAGACAAGGCCCATAGCAACAGGACTTCGTTCCGATTACTATCACTCCTTAACTAACCACCCCAAAACTTTGTGGCTAACATAACGACTGTTTTATTGTAACCCACGATTTTAAAGGTAAGACTTTATTGACAGGAATTCGGGGAGGGCCTTTGCCTCATGAGGCAGTCACAAAGGTCACTCTGTGGTATTCAGCTAACAGATGGCTTCACTGTCGTGTCCTGCACCTTGGCAAGGACGGTTGGCAGACTCACCTGGGACTGTCACACATGCGGCCTCTGTGGCCAGGCTAATCCCAGGAGCGTCTGTTCCCGCTGCATTGTTTGTCATGGCCCAGCCTCAGAAGTCTCATAGTGTCACTCCACCACACCCCAGTGGCAAAAACAGTCACCCACCTGCGCAGGTTCAAGGGCTGGGGACATGAAGCCCACCTCCCACATGACATGTACCAAAAACTACAAGAGGTCTCATCTGCCATTCGTAAGAACTATTCCCTCAGAATCCTGGTTCTTCTGGTCTTCTCAGTGACGGAAGAGAGACAGAAGGCCACCATCCCTCTGTCCCATCTTAGAGGGCTCCTCATGGGAGAGCCCCCCACCTCCCACCCAACCACTGCTTTTGGTATATGTCACCAGTGACTTGTACCAGGCTCTTCTTCAGAAGAGCAGTTTGACAAACCTTTTTCAAACCCCTCTAAACATGTGAATGAACCACAATCTTTATCCCATAGATCAAAAACCTCCGTGATGTCCCGTCACCCACAGAATAAAACTACACTTCTACTTCAACCTCAGAGGCCTTGGCTGGCCTGACCCTGCCCACCTCTCCAAGTCTCCATTTCTTGTCACACTTCCCCACTTCTCCTCGTTAGCGGCCTGGGCTTTCTTTTCTCCACCTCACCCGGTTCGTTCTCTCCTCAGGGCCTTTGTACTTCCTATTGCTTCTGTGGGAAAGTCTGCCCCTATTCTTCTGTGGGAAAGTCTGCCCCCGTTCTTCTGTGGGAGCGTCTGCCCCTGTTCTTCACCTGGCCATTTCCCTGAGTCCTTCAGGTCTGTCCCACTTGTCCTGAACTCAGGCCTCTCCTCGCCACCTGTTTTACTCCTGGTTACAACACTCCATTCTACTGATATCACACAGACATCTAAAATCATCTCATGAGTTAAGGCTAATCTACATGAGAGCTGTTGGCCTCTGCACATCCAGCTCCATTCCTGACACATGGGCTGTACTCAACTAATACTGGTTGAGTAAATGAATGAAAGAAAAATTAGTGTGCTTCCCCGCTGACTTCCCAGCCCCACTGGCAAGACATGGGTTCCTTTTGGGCTCAATGTGAGATTCCACACAACTAGGTCAGAGCCCTCCACCTCCAGAATCACTTGGAGGAAGTTTGTCAACTCATCTCACCTTTTCTGTTGTGCCTGGACTCAGCTATCTGGGAGGCCGGGTAATGCCTTTCAGTGGTCCCCCAGGAGCACGATACAAATGCAGTCCCAGGAAGCCAGGGCATCCAATAGCCCTTCAAAGTATGTATTCACCATAAACTATTAGTAAACCTGTTCCTCCCCGAGAAGCCTTCCACCACATCTGTCAGTGGACCCCTACTGCCAAGAGGGCCACTTAAACAACTTTATTCTAAAAGGCGCAATAGAGCAGAGCTGACCCAGATTCATAACCTGCTCCTCACACTTACACCAACTCAGCTTCCCTCATGCTCAGTTTCCTCAGCTACAAAATGATATTGACAATAATATTAACAATAATATGAGAACTAAGACACACGTTAAGTGCTTAGAACATTGCATGGCACCTAGGCAGTGATGAATAATTATCAACTGATCATGAATCTGATTTTCAAAGCCGTCCATGAGCTAGCCCCCACTTACACTGATAAAAATCTCTCTAGCCCTGTTAAACTGGTCTCCTCACTGCCTGAGAAGGTCATGTGTGGGTTCCAAAATCCATGTTTTTTCCCTGCTGGGTCTATGCCTACTCAATATCTAGGCTGACTCCTCTGGCTACTCTACATTTCCAAATCCCACCTTCCTTTCCTCCCTGAACCAGTCCAAACTCCACTCCCACCAGACTAGAAAGAGTTCTCTCCTTCTGGCACAGCGTACTATGTACAAATTATTGATCAGTTAATCATGTGGCAGCCATTGGTTTCAAATCACAAATCTTTTATTGTTGTTTCAGATTTTCACATGTTGAGATTCTATCTCTTTATGGAGACTAAGTCTCCTAGAGAACATCATGACTGGGCCTTCTACAGAATGGGCCCTTGGATCATCACTGTGGAATTGCCATGATTGAACCTGGGATCTGCCTAGTGTTTTAGGCCCATCTGGACAAATAGCCTTGGTAAAATTTAAGGTTCATTAAAACCTTCAAGTCCAATCAGAAGAGATTACTTTTTAAATAGCCGCTCCCTGCTGACAGGTCCAAAGACCCCAACAATCTATCTTTAAATAACCAGCCTCCCAGAATTCATCCTCAGTGTAGAGAGGTAAAACATGTATTATATTCCCAGTCCATTGCTTGACTCTAGGACTTATACCTTCCTGATTTTAAAAATTAAAGCTAAAAAGGTTCATTGGTTGTGTGAAGCAAAGATTTCATACCACCAAACAGTCTGACCCTATGAAAAGGAATACTGACTATCCCCTCATGGAGGATTCAATGGAAGGACGGCCCCCTGATAACTCAAGAAAGAAGTGTCAACTTGCAGGGTGAAGGGGGGTGGCCACAGCCACGCCCGGGCTGCTCTGCTAAGGGAATATCCCTCTCCCGAGGACAAAGAGGTTTAATAGCTAACAGGAGTGTCGTTGGAGTGTCCTGAGCAAATGTGGCTGGTACGACTAGGGCAACTGCCTCAGCATCTAATGGGTTTGTTTGGGACTTTTTTCCGAAATGCTCCTACAATTTTAGAACTGTACTTAAACTCAGTGCCATCTTCCCTTGAGCATCGTTTGCCCAAAATCAGGAGTTTATTCCTTTTTAATATAAGATTTATCTATTTGAGAGAGCGAGAGCGAGCAGGGGGAGGGGCAGGAGAGGGAGAAAGAAACTTCAGCAGACTTCATGTTCATCATGGAGCCCAGTGAGGGGCTCCATCAAATGACACTGAGATCAGGATCTGAGCTGAAGCCAAGAGTTGGATGTTTACCTGACTGTGCCCCCAGGTGCCCCACAGCAGCTTATTCCTAAACCACCCCCAGAATGTCTTCAGAGATTTGCTTTTATGGTTTTGCTTTTCTCAAAATTAATTTTCTGTGGTCAGCATCCTACTATGTGGCCATGATCACAGGCCAGGAGCCCTTTTGTGTAGACACCTTAGAGACTAGAATTCATCAAACCTTTCTGAATACCCATGGCTGAGTTGGACAGTCTTCTCCTCTTACACTTAAGTGTCTCCTGGGGCCTAACATATGCTTCTTTTTCAATACATTTAGGTAAGGATTAAAACCATTTCAAAAGTGAGTTGCAGCATCTATGCCCCAGCCTCTACCAGTAGAAAGCTTCTAAATCTGCAATGGACATCCACTTTTTGCCAATCCCAAAATACCAATGGGCACAGACAAAAACAATCTGGAAGAAAAGTCTTCTCTCTCTAGTCCTTGGAAAGGGCAGCCCAACAAGACAAACTTTTAGACAATTATAATCCAGCCAAACCACAGAAAAAGACTAAGACTCCCAGACACTTCTGCCAGCAAAGGTTGGGAAACTTAGACTTCCATCTTCACCCAATCCCTCACCAGGGTGGTGCCAAAGAAGGCCAATGGGGAACCAGAACTTTCAACCCATTTGACAGTGACAAACCCCTCTCAAGACACCCTATTCCCTCAGTGTCAATGGTGACCATGTGGGAAGCCTGGACTTCCACTTGTACCTGCAGTAACAAGGCCCCCTCCCCCTCCTTGCTAGGGCAGTGTCAGGAGGACCAGTGGAGAGTCAAGACTTTCACCACCACTCAGCAGTAACAAGACCGCATCCTCCATGGGGAGCAGTAATAAGGC
Source organism: Ailuropoda melanoleuca (assembly GCF_002007445.2). NCBI lineage: Eukaryota > Metazoa > Chordata > Mammalia > Carnivora > Ursidae > Ailuropoda > Ailuropoda melanoleuca. The sequence continues at coordinate 41,375,807 of NC_048234.1, forward strand.
AATCTTCCCCATCCCAAGCAGAGTAGTATCAATGGAGGCCTAATGAGGAGCTTAAATTTTGAAATTTAAATATGGTTTATCCTTCAAGAAATTGCGAGGCCCTAACTGGTGAGCACATAGGTGTGATGATGGGAGAGAGCAGGTGATACCCTTGCCAGGCCACAGGATGACTTTCTCCATGTGAGCCTTTCCGACCATCTTACAGGACCTCATTCACGTGGATGGAACAGCCTTAAACATACCCCACAACTGCAAAAATAATTCCAATAGTAACCTAGACTTTAGGATGTGTCCATTTTGTGGAGGCAATCATCAGGGCTTCAGCTCTCCAATTCTCCAGCTGAGTCATCTATTTACCAAATTCTACATTTACCAAATCCAAAACCAATGCCAATTGATGTCCATGGGTTTAGGGATTTATTTTAAGTGTGATGGAAACCACTGGAGAGTTTTAAGTGGCATTTGTTTAGTTTGATTTGTGGTTTTTAAATTTCTCTCCTTTTAGAGCACTGTGGATAATGGATTTGGGGAAGGGGGCAGGAGACCAGCAAGAACAATAATCAGGTCACAGATGAGGGTGGCTCGAACCAGGGTGACCGAGGGGGAAGGGATCAGATGTGAGTCACATTTCTATAGCAGGGCCAGAAGAACCGCTGTTGGGTTGGACCTGGAGTGTGAGAGGAAATGAGAAACCAAGTGTTTCTCATCAAAGCAGCTGGGTGGATGGTGAAACCATTAACAGAGCTGGGAAAGGCCAAGGAAGGAAGAGGGCTAGAGACCTTCCAGAAGCAGAAACGGAGAGTAAGGAGGCTCCGCCTCCCACCCTGAGGGGCTGCCTCCACCACAGCAAGTGGGGTGCTCTACACTCAGAAACAAGCTGGACCCCACAAATGCTGGATGCCATAATGATGTCTGAAGGGACTGGGGATATGGGGGATCAGCTCATCCCAGGCCATGAACCGCTGGAGCATGGGGGAGCGTGGCAGAGGGGAGGCCAGGAGCCATGGGCCTTTAAGGATGACTGAGGTGCCCAAGGTAAACAGGAATATGAGGCTCATTAGGGGTCTGGAAGAAAACACTAACTGTTTTCTTCTGAGGAGTTCTGCTTTGGGGAAGGATTTTTCCCAAGGCTGCACAGGAGCAGTGGGCACCATGGGCGTGATGGGTGAGGGTCCCCCTTGAGGCTTTACCCCTGGAAGGAGAGCAGAACTCCCCATTTCCTGCCCCATTTGCTGTTCTTCCCTGAGAAGGGCTGTCTGTCCCTTCAGATGAGGAAAGCCCAGGCTGTGATGTGTGGGGACAGTGCTCTGGGTGGAAGGTAGAGGAGCAAGCATGCGGGAATGACCAGCAGCTTCCATCCTGGTTTGCTCTGAAAGCATCCAGAAGCCAACTCAGTGTGCTTCAGTGAGGATTGAGTTCAGTCATAAGATGCTCATTTCTTATCTGTACCAGGGATTCATGCTCCTTCAATTAATGTGATGTTGGCCATATTTCTTATGGAATAATAAGCTGGGCTTCATTTTGCTAAAGAAACATTCATGCCCTCCCTGCCCTGGCTATATCACCAAGTGTCCTCTTACTAACGGCTCATTCATTCATTCATTCATTCATTCATTCATTCAACAAGTGCTTAATAAGCACCTACTATGTGACAGGCCCTGTTCTGAGCACTGGAGCTACTGAAGTGAACGAAATGGGAATAAAAAAAACAGACTGAAATCTCTACCCTAGAGTTTTTATTCTAATGAGGGGAGATAGAAAGCACTACAACGTGAAACAATAGAAGAAAAGAAAACAGCAAGAGAAGCAACCTGTAGGCAGGAGACAAGTGCTCAGGTGAAAAGCAACACTGGGGGCATCAGGAGTTGGTGTGGGGGTTGCAGAGTGTCTGGGGAAGCTTCTGTGAGAAGGAGTGCTCTGAGCAAAGCCGGAAGGACATGCTCCATCCTGCCCAAACCACCTCTGAGGAGCCCCTCCGTTTCTTTCCCAGCTCTGCCCGAGGGCAGGAAGAAGTGTCCATCCACCCAACATCTCAAACCTTCTGAACCAGGTCTTGGCTGGAGCAGTAAATGCAGCACCCTGTTTTCCATGTTACAACCTACTACCTCTTCTCTCCCTGCTTCTCCCACCTGCCCCCCTTTTACCAGCCAGCCCTTCCTCCGCTTGTCCGCATTGCCCTTGTCCCCTGAGCCTACTTGAAACTGATGTGTGAATGCAGGGTCTGTGCAAGGACAGAGGGAGAGGAGATCTTTCCTCCTTGAGACTTACATGTGCACTGAGTTATCTCCGTCTACAGCGACACCCTCCTGGCTGCCGGGCCTTCCTGCAGCAGCTTCCTTCTGTTACTAACAGCTATTTCCCATGTTTACCCAGGGTCCCTCACCTGCCCCTCTTGCTGTCCCTCTGACCATTTGCATTTCCCTTCTCTCTGTCTTCATCTCTCACAGACAACTGCTCATTGTTGGGCAGAAGGAAACAGAGGATGACGAATCCTGACTTCACCTAATCCCCGAGCCCCTTCCTGACCTGGCGGGCAAGCCTCTCCGGCCTCCTTCTGTCCCACCCAGCTGGAAAGCCGGAATGATGAGCAATACTTCCCTGCAGACCAGAAATTACATCCACTTCAAGCAGAACCCTCTTGGACTAACATATTTTACCAAAAAGATAGACCTTCAATTGCCAAAAAGAGCATCTTGTGTCAATCACGGACATGAAGGGGCTGCCCCATGCAAAGCTGGGCTAAATCTTCCGGGAGAAGAAAAATTGCCGGAAAGAAATGAGAACATGTCAGAGGCAGCAAGAACAGCTCGTAGGGGGCCAAGTCGAAATAGAGTGTGTGTGCAAGAGAGAAAAGAGGGAGAAGCAAAATAGTAATGGGAGACAAAAGAAGGAAAGATGAGAGACACTGAATAAACATGAGAAAATGGAAGTTAATAAGAGAAGAAAGCTGAAGAAAAAGCTAAAATTGGGTTGTAAATTCATCATGGTTCTTTTCCTTCAGCAACTGTGATACAAAACAAAGCAGGTTACAACGAGAGGCAGCTAGTACCTCGTTCACAGAGGAGAGTTTCCTCACTGGGCTCGTTTATAGAGCAGTTTGGTTTCAATCCCAAAGACATATGTCCAGGGAAACAATGAAACGGGTAGAGCAGGGGATGTAGTGTGCTACCGGTTACATCTTCTGCATATATATAGGCACACAATCTCTCTCTCTCTCTCTCTCTCACACACACACACACACACGCACGCACACAGACGGTTGTGTGGAGGGAGGGGGTCATCTCTGATAAGGGAGAAGAACAACTGATAACAGAGGTTGTTGGGGGACAGGAGTAGGAAGGTAACTTACTGCTCATTATATAGCTTTTTAAATACTGCATATGCTTTTTAAACATTTTACATATTACCGATTAAAAATCGAGATAGAGGAAAAAACACAGATAAAACTCATGGATATTTTTTGAGCTTCATACAAGAATAAACACTGGTGGCAGGGGGAGGGGGCATTGGAATCTACAAAGCAAATTTCATTCAAAGCCCTACATCCCCCCCTTCTCCCCAAATCTGAACAGAATGAGCCACAAGATAAGAGAGTACAACGCCACAGATGGATCAATCCCAGCTTCCTTCCTTTGATCCTCTTGGGGGCACATCTTGGCTTATAGATGTATAATACAAAATAAAATGATCTGCTCAAATGTGAATTTACTCAGGGTTTGGTCATGTCACATGGAATAATAAATCATCCACTGTCTAGAGAAAGGGTCTATAGAACAGAGTACCACTGTGCCTATTTTTTCCCAAGTATCTAATTGTGGTTTCTTCATGTCTCAGACATCATAAAAGTTAAACGCCCTAAGTCCTGCATTTCTATAACCATTTAAGTGGACTGTGATCTAAACAGTAGCCAGGGACTCCCTGTCCACCCTACATCTCGATTTCATGCTAGAGGCCCCAGGTCTGTTTCTCAAAATCAGCATTTTCTTTTCATTCCCCACTAACAATGGCTTTTCATGTTCAAACGTGAATGAAAAATTATAAAATAGTAAAACTTTCTCTTTAAGAGATCAATTCAAGCTAAGGGAGGAAACAAGCCCTTTGCCTCTGCACTCACCTGAAGTAGCCTTTTACTCACCCAGACAGTAGGCAAACCAAGGACACAAAAGTCAGGTGACACATTGAGTCCCAACAAGTTTTAAATGGGGAAGATCACTAAATGTAAAATTCAGTGTATTCAATACACAATGTGAAAACAGACTCTAAATACATGGTGTGAGAACGTGCGCGGAAAATGGCTTTGGGTTTCCCCCCACCGTTACTATTTTTGGTAAGCAGTGATTCACACCGTTTTCTGGAAGGTTTTTATTTGGCTGTGGTGTTGGACTGATGGCCCCAGGATATTCCTGCCAAGGGTGCCCCTGGGAGCACAGGATCCTGGAGTTGCCCCATGCTCCCTCAGTGGGGTGCTCCCTCAGCAGGGTGCCCCCAACAAGATGCGTGGGAATCTTCCTCTGAAAGAACTTGGCCACTTTCCGCCTCTCAAGATTCCCTGTCTTCAAGCACATGTGCAGGACACCAGCATTGCTTAAGCTGTGTGACGGTAATCTATCCCAAATCCCGAGCAAGGCAAGCTGTGCGGCCAACAGGAACCACAGATGTAAAATTAGCCTTTAGAATCATTGAAACTGGAAATGCCAGCCCCCAGGAGTTCAGAAAGAAAAAGCAATTGGTGTAAGAATGTTTCCCTGCCTCAGACACAGGTTCTCAGATGATAGTGTCAGCAATTATAGATGGACCAATGTCCACCACCCACCTGCTACTGGTCCCCTGGTGCTCTGCTGAAGTTAGGCCACCTCCCCCAGACGCTCCTGGCCCATTGTGTCCCCTCTCCAACCAGTCTGCTTGCCTTCAGCTTTTCTGCACTCTTATAAGCCCCGCTAATGCCTTACGGGGCAGCTTCAGCCAGTCCCTCCCCAGTATGCACCCTTTCCATAAATCCTCTAGTCGCCAGAGTCACCTCCACATTTCTCTCAAGCTACACACTTCTGGGCTAAGACCTAAATGACAAAAATAAGTCAGTCGAGTGGAGAGCTAGTAAGTGCATTCCAGGCAGTGGGGAAAGCACGTGCAAAGTCCCTGAGGCCAAACAGAGTTTGGGCAAGACAGAAGAACTGCAAGAGGCCAGTGTTGCAGAAAGAGGGGGCATGGCGGCCTAATGCTGGGCGGGAAGCAGAGCCAGAGACCAGCCTGTGATTGTCGAAGAGTCTGCCTCTTTAGTCATTAAAGGCTCCCAACCTATTGCTGAAATGGCCTCATTTATGTTGGAAGATCCCAATGGCTACTACATGGAGAAAAAATCAGGACAGGGTTGGGATGGGACGGCAGATATGACGGCTTCTTTTTTTTTTTTTAAGATTTTATTTATTTATTTTACAGAGAGAGACACAGTCAGCAAGAGAGGGAACACAAGCAGGGGGAGTGGGAGAGGAAGAAGCAGGCTCCCAGCAGAGTAGCCTGATGTGGGGCTCGATCCCAGGACTTTGGGATCATGCCCTGAGCCGAAGGCAGACGCTTAACAAATGAGCCAGCCAGGCGCCCCAGAAATGAGGGCTTCTGAAACAGTCTGGAGTGAAGCGATGGAAGCTTACCTAGCTCTGGTGACCATGAAGGCAAAAAGAAGCGAACCGACTCACGACATTGGTGGGAGGCAGATAGGAAAGGGCTTGCTGGTGGAGCAGATGTGGGAAGGGCAAGATGGATTGAGGAGAGAGGGGGAAACCAAGATCGACTACCATGTTTCTGCCTTGAGAAGAGGGAGAGGGTGGCAACCTCCACTGAGATTTTGGAAACTCCTGGAAAGACGAGCTTCAGAAAAGAACTCATGAGTTTGGTTCTGGATGTGGGAAGTTTGAGCTGCTCTCGCGGCATCCAAATGGAGACATCTAGAAGGCTGTGTGATGGTAGAGCTGGAGCTCCGGGGAAGGCCTGGGCTGGAGACAGGTATCCGGGAGCGTCAGGGTGCAGATGGTCTTTCAGGCCATGGCAATGAGCAGAAGCAGCTTGGCATGCCCAGACACTCGGACCTCAGCCGGATGCCCAGCCTGCAACGGAGCGCCCGGCTTTCCCGGCCCAGGTGCCCATGGGCTCACGAAAATCCCCCTCTCTTACCAAACTCTGACCAATTGTACAAGCTGGCTTTTCCAACATGCTCTAAGCTTCTTAAGGGGATGTGAAAAAAGATTGATTTTGAAATCCAAAGTACAAGAAAAGCCTAGTGATAATGGGCAGGGTCCGATCTTACAAACCCAAAATGGTTCCCAGTTGCTGGCAAGATTTCCAGGACCTTCTGCCCACACAGGAGCTGCTAGGGCAGCTAATCAGCAGAGGACCAGCCCTGCCAGGGGAAATCTGATCATCTATCTAACAGCATCTGATAGCAGCACCCGAACTTCCTGCCCTTCCTCCGAAAAATCTCTCCACACCCCCCAGCCCCCCGAAGAGACTCTGCATTGCAATCACGAGCTGAAGCTAGAAAGGGGCCTTGGCCTAAAGGATGTGCTGAAAGCCAGCAGAGAGAGATTGATGTGGAGCGCCGGGCAGCCCGAGGCATGTGTTCGCCATCTGTCAGGCGGAGGGAGCCCTGCCAGGCCTACATGGTTATTCAGTATTAAAAGAATATTCGTGAGTTTGACTGACACCCTGGGCAGCCTCAGCCAAGACGGTTGGGCTCTGGGGTCCAGATGGGATGGAGGGGCCTCCGCTCTCCTGAGGGAGATGCCTCCGCAGGGCTGGGCCACCCAGGGTAGGCAGGCGGGCTCTCCAGGGCCTGGGAGGAGAGTGCGGCTTGGCCCGCGCTGGGCAGGCCTAGGCCTGAGCGGGGACTTTCGTGTGTGGCTGGGCTTCAAAGACAAGGGTGGAACTGAAAGAAAATGTTCTTCACACATAACTCCTGCTACATAGGATACTTCGGGGAGTGGTAATGCCAGGCTTGCAGGGTGCCTCCCGCAATGGCATCACCAACGTTAGGCTTTCTCTGACTACTTGGACAAACAGGTAAGTCTTTTGTATTAATTTTGGTCCAAGAATTGTCAGGAGCCCCTCTGAGTGCGAACCCTGCTGGCTCCACGGAATATGGCAGTTGTCCTCCTGACGTTGAGCCTCTGCCAGGAAGGAGTCGGTATCCCCTCCCCGTGGAACACGGGAGGGGCCGAGTGACCTGCTCTGGTCAATGAAAGGCAGGCAGAGGCGACATGTGCCGGCTCCCTGCTGAAGCATTCAAAGCCGGCAGGTGGTCGGCCGTATCTCTTTTCCCTCCATCACAGCCTCAAGTTCCAGACAGAGGTGCTCTTCAACCCCGGATCCCAAAGCACAGCTAACCCGGAGCCGAGCGACGGCCAGTGTAATGACGTGAGGACGTGAGTGAGATGGAAGCTTTTCTTTTTAAACCCCTGGGGTTCGAGGTCATCCTGACTGCAAGGCTCGCTGTCCAGCCCACGCACTCTGTGAAGTGCCGGAAGTTGGCTCACAGCAACAAAACTGGGGGACACACTGGAGGGGGAGAGTTAATGAAAGCCTATCGCTCATTAGCTGCTCACAACAACAGCACTGGGCCTGGAGCCGCGAGAAGGTTGCTGAAGAGGCACTGGGTTTGTGACAGAAATAAATGAAAACTGGAGACTCAATCAGAAGGAAAACAGCCTCCAACCTCCCCAGCACCGATGCCATGGCGTAGGGTGTAAGAGGTGGTGACTTGGGGCAAGGAGAGCAGGTGGGCAAAGTGTCCTGGGGGTTATCTAAGCCTCTCCCTGCTCTGCACACATGTGGGCTCCTTTTTCTCATCAGACTGTATCTCCAACGCTTTCATCTTGCTGTCTGATCTAATCTCTCTGGAGGTGGATGGGTAAAAATCAAGCTTTAGCAGTAGTGCCTATTTTGGTTCATGAAGAAAAAAGAATTCCACTCCTTTGAATCAATTCCAGGTTTATCAGGGAGTCTTTCAGGTGCGGGAACTACCGGCATCCCTCAGAGCCCTCGCTGAGAACACAGAAATGCCGGCGGCCAGGAGGGTTCCCGTTTGGTTACCAGGCCATTTTCAGCTTCGGGGCTAAAAGCCGGCATCCTTCTGCAGAGCTGTTCCCCTGAGATGCTCCAGTTGGCTCTCAGAACTGACTTCACATTTTCCGTTGTGTTGTCAGTTACCAAAAGAGTAGGCTTACCCCCTTCAGAGACAGGCTCTGGAAAACCTGCATCCGATTTAGTGTTCAGCTAACAACTCGGCACTTCAAACAGGTTGAAGTCATATGAACTGGGGGCACGCGTGCTGTTTACACGAACACACATGGCTACACGTGTCAAGTGGCAACACTCTTTCCGCCACAAGGAGAGGGCTCTTCCGGTGCGTTTCAGACGCCAGCCCAGGATACGTGGGATGTCTCTCTGCCCCTGAATGACAGCATTCTGTGACAAAGGATGGCCCGCGTGAGTGGCAAGTGGCTCTGGAATAAGGAAATATTTGCGTCACCACAAAACTGTCATCTGGCAGTGCAATTTTTTTAATTTTCACTTTTTCCTTCCTCTTTCCCTCCCTCCCTTCCTTTCCCACCCTTCCCAGTATCAACATGTGAGGCTATTGTGTGCCCCCTCATCCTTATCCTAGACACGCACCCCACACACCCTCCTGCCTCAGATTGAAACTGTTAGAACACATGTTTGGTATTTCTGCCCATGAATAAGCCTTCATTTCTCCTAGTAGGAAAAAAAAAAAAGCACTTGTGTTAAAATCTAATGCTCCGAAAATAGTTAATAGCAGTATAAAAAGGACCATAAAGAGAAGTATGCTCTACCACCACACTTCAAAATAGCTTAGAAGGAAGCACAAATAAAGGAAGAGGTAGAGAAGGACGTGACTTCCGGCATACCTAGACCATGCGCAGTACCAGCCTGCAGACAGAGCTGAAAAACTTGTCACCTCTCCTGCGGCCTGCTGCACTGTACCCTCTCCCAAAGGCTGCTCTGTGTCACATTAAAATGTCACAGTTGGAGCCTCATTTGTAGTTTTTTTGCAACAGGTCTTGGCCTTAATTCTTACCTCTTGGAAAGAGGAAAGCACCCTTGGGAGCTAAAGCAATGGGGCTTTGTGGATTTCAAGCAGGGAATCATGGTTTCTCCCCCTATACTCCTACCTTCCCTCAGAGTCCTCAGTTGCTTTGCCAAGGGACAGAACCATGAGTGGGGTCTGGCAGAAGGCACCCTATGATGGGACCTGGTTTGAGGAGTCACTTGGATTAAGTACAAGCTGTGGGTTGTGTCTTGAGGCAACGCCAGGGAAACCTTCCCTTAAAATTGTCTAGACCTGCTAGTCTGACATTTCATCAGGGGGAACGGTCATTCCTTTGGGGCTTCTGGATTTTACTATGCTTTTAATCCCTCAAGTAGGAAAACTCGTCAAAGTTCAAATCAAACACCCCCTGCTCCGAGCATGCGCGTGAGCGCGCGCACACACACACACACACACACACACACACACCCTACAGAGAGCGAACAGTCGAGCCCAGTGGTTAGGGCAGAGGGTCTTGGAGACAGAAGGTCTTGCTGTGTGACCTTGGGCGAGCTACTTAGCTTTTCCTTCTCTTTTCAGTAAAATGGGCACAGAAGAATCCACCTCTTGGGTTTGGTGTGACAGAGAAATGACACGAGGGATGTCACATGCTCATTACCAGTGCCTGGGCCCCAGAAGGTGTCCAGTAAACTTTTTTTATATTTAGATATGGAGCTTATAGTGGGAGAAGTAAACAAGCCAGGGAAGGGACCTTCCATATTTCCTTCTCCTGTGGCTCCTGTGGTGAGAGGAGGCTAGGCAGAGCAGGAACTGGGAGTTAGGTAATTGCACAACATAATGTCCTAGAGTGTCTTCTCACTCATAAGCTGGGTGCTTAGTGGGTGCTTTCTGTCCAGAGCAGCACTGTCCCACAGAACCGGCTCTAATGATGACAATGTCCTTTATCTGCGTGGCCCAACATCGTGCGTGGTTGCTATCCACATGTGGTCCTTCACAGAGGAACTGAAATACTAATTTTATTTAATTGCAATTAATTTTGTCTTTAATTTAGTTAGCCTTTGTGGCTAACGGCAGCCATACTGCATAGTGCAGCTCTACAGATTCACCCATAAATTGTGATAAAATTGTTTTTTGTTTTTTATTTCGTCTCCTTTTCCTGGTTCCATTTTTTGGCTTCTTCATATTTGGACAGCCTTGACTGATCCTCTCATGTTTCTTATATTTTATTTTTCTCCACCTCTGCCTTTTCATTCTTCCTCTTGGGGCATTTATTTTCTATTTCAACTTTACTATTGATATTTTTTCTTTTTTTCAAGTTTCAGACGTTCTTCTTACTGTCTGATTGGTTTTCTATTGTTCATTTTTTTTTAAAGCTTTTACACTTGATATACAGATGAATTATATTACTTTATGTCTCAGAGTTTTTGTGGTTATTTTTTGCTGTTGTCTCTTCTTGTGTTCTGGGCATTTTTTTTTTTCTCTTCCCTCCAGATTCTTGTATTCTGACTCTGTCAATGTTAGCGATGTTCCTTAAATATCAGATGATCCAGGATTATTTGCTGCCATTCAAGATTTAGGTGCTGAAGTCTGACAGAAAGCTTAGTGTGGGAGCCTGCGCTTCTCCATCTATGGGGTTCCCTTTGAGCCAGTAGGTGACAAGCCTTCCTTTTGGGCCATTTGGTTTCTGAAGACAAGGCTTCTTCAGTTTCTTGCCTGCGACGGGGCAGGGTCAGGGCCAGCAGCATGTCTGCCTTTTGACGTTCTGAGAGCAAAGAAGGTTCATTAAGAAATCTGGAGCTCAGGAAGCCTGGATGGCACAGCGGTTAAGCGTCTGCCTTCGGCTCAGGGCGTGATCCCAGCGTTATGGGATCGAGCCCCACATCAGGCTACTCCGCTATGAGCCTGCTTCTTCCTCTCCCACTCCCCCTGCTTGTGTTCCCTCTCTTGCTGGCTGTCTCTATCTCTGTCAAATAAATAAATAAAATCTTAAAAAAAAAAAAAAAAAGAAAGAAATCTGGAGCTCCTGTGGTGCAACAGGAAGGCTTTCAACCTATCTTCCCACTTTCAACCCTATATCTGACCCTCTTCTCTGCTCCGCCTGCTGCCCCAGCTGTTCCCTAGCCCAGGGTTGATCTGGCTCAACGGCTCACAAGATAACTTCCAACCTCCTTAAGGGAGAGGACTGTGGTTACTGGGTGACTGGGCAGCTTCATACAGACCTTTATTAACCCTTGGCTTTTGCTCCACCTTCCATGCTACCTGGTGCCTTTGAGACCTGACAGCTTCTGGGTGACGAGAAAACCCTCTTGTCACCTGTCTCCCCTCTGATAGCACTTGCAATGGACATTGTGGGCCTTGTTCTGTCCATTATTACTTCTCCTGCAGCTGTCTTCCCAAGACTTTCTGAAATCTCTCTTCTACTGATATGCTGGCCTTTGTGAGTTGTACCCTTATATTTCCTTTACTGTCATCTTAGTGATTTTTGAGGGCATAGGAAATAAACACATGTAGCCAATCCACCATTGTTTTTTGAATCAGATTGAAATTCTCTACACAGTTTTTATCCGTCAGTGGGCCCCACTCACATATTCACTCTTATCTCTCACTATGAATTCACACAGCCCTTTACCTCTAAGCAAATGCCACACCCATTCCTAACTTCATCCTTTTGTTCACATTGCTTTCTTCACTTGGTATCACTTCCATACTTAGTTTGAATGAATTTGACCTGAAATATCCCTGCCTCCATTAAACATTCAATGACTGGTTCAACCCATAATAACATTTTAGTTCTAGCCCTACTTATGTATTTCTTCATTCTTCTATTTATTAATTGGGAACTTGTTTCTAAAAGTCTTTTAAGTGACTTATTAGGGAGCATAAAATATAATACTATAATGAACACACATTAGAATGTGGGAGGAAAAGGAAAAAGCCAGAGTATAAATGTAAAATGGAACCAACTTAAGAGCACATACTACCATGTACAAGTTGTGCGCTCTCAATGAGTGTCCCTTAAAATCGGCATCCTGTGTTCTAGCAGTCAATATGAACAGGGAGATATGATCATTTATTTGAAACTGAACACTCAATATGACAGAATCCACCTTGAGGAAGTTAGATGAGCCAGCCTGTGCCTACCACTCAGTAGAATATCGATTGCTCAAACACTGTGCTTTCATGAAGGAGATCCCCGGACATGCAATGAACAGCCACCTCAGCTACGCCATCTCAGAATCTTCCAAGAGGGACTCCAACGACCACTGTGAAAATGTCATTAAGCTGTCGTAGCTAATACAGCAGAAGGAAACTACCACATTCTTTCATCAAAGAATATTTGGTACCTTTGTTACAAACAAGGAACTGAGCCACCAGACTAAACCAAGATGGCATTTCCACTGGAACACCAGCAGGTTCTCGTGGGAAGCACTTCAGACTTGAGTTACAGGCCCAAGTGATCACTTCTCACATGAATTCCTGGTTTTCTCTGAATTTCAGCTTCCCTCCTTATAAAATGGAGTTATCCTGCCCACCACGCAGAACTAATATGAGAACCAATTCAGTTAATATCCAAACACTACGAAAATTTTAAAATACTGTACAAATGCAATGTCATTGTCTATGATTTTTCCTGAAATCTAAATTACCTTGGTGAGAAGCTGTACTGTCAAACCTCACACGGTGTGAAAATGACACACTCCGAGGCCTTCCAGTATGTCAGGCCGACGTGCGTCCTGAAATACGAAGCCATCTCCCAGTCAGACCCGAATGCCTTGAGCTTCGGACAGAGAGCCAAACACAGCCAAGGCTCACTACGGGCAGAAATGCAGCCAGTCAAGATGGCAGTGATGTAGGTGGGTCACTTCAGAGCCCTTCCGCATACTCTATCTCATTAGATGTCTACAACAACCCAGTGACATATGAGTTTTACTCTCAACTTACAGAGAAGTTAAATGATTTATTTAAAAATCACTTAGTACCTAACGGTAGGGCACTCCTGAGTCTTAAATTCTGTTCAGTGTCCACCACAGTCTAAAGAAGTTGTCTAATCAGGGACTATAATGCTAAGCCAGCTGGACAGGGGAACCTGGAGTCTTCGCTCGTCTGTAACAGACCCTTCTGCGTGTGCACTGTGCACGCACTCCCGTGCACGCACACACATGTACACACACACACTATAAAGAAGGATTCGCAATCCGATGGCTCTATGAATAATTGTAGCAGGAACAAAACAGTAATAATAAAATGAAATCCTCCCTTCCGGGCATGGGCTGGGCAAGTTCTTTAAATCTGGTTTAAAGCTAGATTGAGGGAAACACACTTTATGGGATCTTTGTTTAAAGCCTTGGCATATAAAGTCCTTTGTTTAGAGTCTGTTTCATGCCCCAGGAAAAGAACGTTTTCTTTCTTGCGCTTTGTCTAAAATCCCCAGAGTAGAAGCCCCTCTGCTCCCAAACAAGACACTTGAAACATCTTGGGGGGGGGGGGAAGAAGGCTGTTTTCCCACAACTCCCAGCACCCTGAACACCAACAGCTCACTCCTTGCCCCAGAGAGCTGAGCACTAAGGAATGGCTCTGGCTCATAGGTCACCGTGAGAGGCAGCAAGATATGGAAGGTAGAAGGCAAAATCCACTTGGAGGCAACGTAATTTTGCTTAAGAGTGTATGCCCACATGACTGATGGGCTGCAAGAGCCGGGGGTAAAAGGCGACCAACATAAAGGTCTCCATGTGGAATTCCTAAGACTGGGTAGTCTTTAAACCAACTCTCCCTCAGAAAACAAACAAAAATGCTGATTTTTTTTCCTTCTGTACAGCATCAAAGAATTGATCATTATCAAGCCAAATCTAAATGAAACCAGAAACCCAGAGAGATAGCTGTGATCTGAAGCTCTTTTGCCCTGGGGCATTTGCTGAACTTGGCACATTTGAGCCCTAATTTTCACAGCGTCCTGGAGCACTGGGGAGGAAGATGACACCTAGGGACCACCCAAGGTGGGAAGTCTACTACAAAAGTGTGACCGTTGAGGCTGCACCACCCTTCCCCCAGGGAACCGCAAAGAAAAATTGCCTGGCGCTGAGCAGAGCAGGGGGAGGGAAAACCATCCCTGAAAAGTTGTACCGACAAGCCCGCCCTCGCCAGTGTTCGCAGCCAAATATACAAAACCTCAAGCTGTGAATTTAGTTAAAAGTGTTCCAGATGGACAGTGGCCTCAGGTGGCAAAGGAAAGCACAGATGCTCCCTAAAGACACTCCCTCATTCCAAGCCTCAAAGAATTCCCACAAATAACTTTCTAAGGGCGACGAGTGACAGGGAAAAGTAAGCATGCTAGGAGAAAGGCGTCATGGCTGCAAAGGAGCTGAAACAAAGTCGAGGTGCCAGGCTTTTGTTGAATGCCTAGTCCAGAAAAGCCGCCGTGGACTGCATCTGACCACACGAAGACCTGAGAACACTTTAGCCAAAAAGAGAACACAGCATTAGAACAGGGGATTGTCCCCAGCACACAGGTGCACATTGGCTGACTGGTAGCCTAGTTCCCTGAAATGTAAAGTTGCTGGAAAATTGAAGATGTGCTTTGGGTGGCTCTTCAACCCCTTCCCTTGCCCCCCGCTGTTTTCACTCCCACCTAAATCATGAGAGAAGCTGTCTACTCCTATTTCCAACTGCTGGGCCCAGGCTGCTCCCTGAATAATCGGCCCACCTATCTTCATTAGGGAACCCACTGGGGCCTGCTCTTAGTGCCCCAAGACCTGGAGGGTTTCCTTAATTCAAGATACCCTCAAAGTTAATCTGGCCAAAATTCACTCCATGGAAGCTAACAAGTTTTCTGCTGATCTGACCAGTCTGACTAATGTTGATCAAAAACGGTTTTTACCTGCCTCAAGATCTTTGCACTCTTTTGTGAATAACCATCTTCCTTCCGTTCATTATCAGTGTCCATGACCCCATGAGGTCCGGCTCTTTGTCCCTCTATTTTCATGGCTCCTGAAATTTTCCCAAGCACTTGGGCCAACCACCCACAGCACCACCGTGAACCAAGCAGGGCTCCCTGGCCTCTCCCCCAGTCATCCCACAGCAGCTGAGCGCCCTTCCATCTCCCCACCGCCCTGAGCCTACTGTGTACTCCACATGGGCTTGAGTTTCGTGACCCTGCCCCTTCACCTCTCTTTATACGCACATCTCTACCCAGCCCGTGTTCCTGACCCGTCACTGTAACATGGCCCCCTCTGGGGGAAGCTCTGCTAGGTTTGCCAACCTCTGAGCTGAGACCTGACCACCAAGCAGCAGCAGTAAGGCCAAATCTGAGGCAGGACCTCCAGGGAGAACAGTAAGCAGGTACAAAGACCCTGAGGTGGGGATGAGCTTAGTAGGTCCCAGAAACATAAATAGGCCCAATGCCCTGGATGGGGGTGAATGAAGGAGGTACGGAGGAGAGCAGACTAAATAAATCTGTGAAAACATAGCTCAGGGACTGGCACTCGGAGACATGCTCAGTAAAATTGTATTTCCTTTCCTTCTCTGACCAGTGGTATCCAAACACTCCCAAGCTTCTTGCATGGAAAGCACAGTCATAGGCCGCCAGATCATGCAAGAGCCAAAGACTGGGGCAAAGCACTGGAATCCACCCCAAGCCCATGGAGAGCTGGTGGAGGGTTTCAAGCAAGGGATTGGCTAGTCTGAATCATATTTTTAAAGAATCATTTTGGCTGCTATGTGGAGAAGGGATCACTGGGGGTGAGACCCATCAGGAAGCCGCTGCCATCGGCAGGTGGGCAGGGACAGCGGCTGGGCTAGCAGAGTGGCCCCAGTAGCAGCTGAACTAAAGAGAAACGAATGGACAGGAATACGCGTTGGGTGTAGAGCTCACTGAACTTGCCGCTGAAGTATGTCTCGGTGTCCCACATCCCCCCACTCTCTGGCTTCCCGCTGCCGGTATCTGCAGCTCTGGCCCAGAGACTTTTCCCCCAGAGCCTCACAAGTCACTCTGCCATGTGCCTGCAACAGGCAGGAAGGCTTGAGGATTTAACACATCCCTGCCACCCCCACTAATAGACCTGGGTCAGTTACTCTCAAGTTTGGTGTGTCAATCCCCCGACTCCTTTATGCCTTGGGTTGGCTAATTCTGAGTTGTGAGTTGCCCTGAATTTTCCCATGGGATTGCTCCAACCTTCCACTGGGCTAGCTGGCTTAGTGCTCACCTGCTATTGGCCACCTCCCTCTCTTGCCTCTCAGGTCCCTCCAGGGGTATGTGCAGGAAGTACTGAGCTCCCTGGTGGCATTCCAGGGCCCAAGGCCCTTCTGTCTGTCCTCCACAAGTAATAAAAGCCCATATTTCTGAGTGGCTACCTTCATTCTCCTCTTCACGGGGAGGGAGGCTCCAGGGTTCTGAGTTTGAGGGGCTAAAAGGCTTCTCCTACTTAAAACATCTCCCTCTTCCCGGAGCGAGACCTAAAAGTTCCATCAGAATCACACTTCTGTCCACAGTGCCCCCAGGAGAATGGCGGGACAGGCCCCATGAGCCCATCAGCCACAGGAACACACCATTTCCAGCTGGGGTTGAGGGTTAGCAGCAAAAGAGAACAGAGACTCCAGTGAAAGTAAACCAAATAAATAGCCTGTATGAAAGCAGCGGTGATCTCTGGGTGGGGAGCTGGAAGGGAATTTTTGCCCTTCTCTTTGACTATACTTCTCAAGTTATCTAAACTGTATAATGCATGTAAGAGACGGGATTGTCACAAGACACTAATTATGAAGGGGAAAACTATAACTTGACATTGGAGAAACCTGGCAGACACCACTTAAGTGATAAAAGTAATTGCCCCAGTAATGGTACAAAAGCACAGTATCTGCCGCCTGACAGGATGTCCTGGGAGGAGCCCAGCGCCGCCTCTGTGGGGTTCTGCCCTGTATCATGAAAGAACGCCAGACAAGCCCGAATTCAGGGACTTCTTACAAAATAACTGGCCTATATTCTTCAAAAATGTCTAGGTCATGAAATACAAAGTCAGAATGAGGAACTGTTCCAGATTAGAGATGCAATAGCTAACCCAAGGTGTGATCCCAAAAAGGATGTTGGTGGTCAATGGGGCAAATAGGAATGGGGTCCGAGATGAAATACTAGTTAGTGCATCGCGCTCGTGTCCCGATTTGATCCTTAGACTGTGGCCATGTTTCTAGGCACTACAGACACTACAGACCGAAGCACTGAGAGGCCAAGGGGCATCACGTCTGCAAGGCACTCTCAAATGCTATTATTGAGGGGATTGGAATGAAAAGTAAATGGGAACTCTTTGTATAATTTTTCCACTTTTTTATAAGCCCCAAATTATTCCAAAATAATAGGTTAAAATATAACATGTGTATTAACTCTATAATAAGAAAAACTTTTCAGAAAGAAAAGGTGTCCATATTCGAAGCCTGTGCAACAAAGCCACGGTATAGATTTTCGCCGACAGCAAAGTTCGCAACAGCCAGGGAAGAACAAGGAACAAAAGCCTGGCTCTGCCCTCCCGAGCTGTCAGAGGGCCAGACACACACAAAGCTCGGCCTCTGAGGGCTTTACTGAAAGATAAGTGCTGATAAGGCCTGCAGGTCATCTTCATCAGCCACTGGCCCCCCAGCTCGCAGAGAGGAGGCCCTCCCTGCCAGAGCTCCAACCGACAGAAGCCAGAGAAGAACAAGTTTCTTTTAAGTTGAAAGCTGCAGCCGATTCTCCCCGCGGGGTATGAGCAGCCCCTCAGCGGGGTGGCCGCCAGAGCGGGGCCCTGCTGTCACCCCTTCCCAGAGAGGCGGGGAGGTCACTGCCAAAGTCCCCTTCAGATTCATAGGGATGGCAATTTTTTTTGCATGGGTTCGGGACACTGAAGGAAATCCCAACATCACTCTTAGCGAAAAGATAAGCTACAAAAACTGACCAGTGGCCTACGCCTATGTCTTTCTCATCAAGCCCGGTGCAGAGTGGACCTGGGGAAACGTGTCTTTTACCAGTCCTAGGACAAAGCCCGCCAGGCCCAGGGGGCGCTGCAGTCTATCTAGTGGCTGCTGACCTCTGACACTGCTCCTTGTAGGGCAAAGGACCACATTTTCCATAACCATGAACGTTTCTTCCCGCCGCCTCTCCCCTCTCCCCCGCCAGGCTGATCACACTGACTAGTGTCCCAAGGAAGTGTTACTTTGAAACATTGTCCAGTCGAGGTCTGAGCCTAGTCCGCCTTTCGGCAGAGGCTGAGGCCAGCCATCTCCATGGGACCCTGGACAGACCGCAGCCAGATCAATAAAAGCAAACAGAGGGCATGATCATAAAAGATTTAACATGCTGCTCTCTCCCATTTACGGGGGAGGCCCTCGTTATCCAGCCTCCCATTTTCTTAAATTTCTGCAAGGTGTACCGATGACTCAGAACTATGCCAGTACTTCCCAGCCTTGCGGAGAAAGGGCAGGCTGTCTGAGGGCCCCCGCGGGAGCGCTAGACGGAGGCACACTGCCCTCGTGTGGTGGCTCCGGGCGCCACCGGGGGCCTGCGCTCCCCCCCGGCCCCTCCCTCAGCACCTCTGCCTCCTGAAGTGGGGGGGACGTTAAACTAGAGGGTTGGCTTGCCTACGCCACAACTAAGGACTGTGGTACCGAGCATCTGGGGGACTCATGCTGGGAAGGAGAACATTCCAAATGGGGAGTTAAAGCCACAGGTTTGGGTCTGGCTTTGGAACTCGAGCAAGGTGCTGGAATTTTCTGTTCTCTTCTGTAAAAGGAGGAAAGGAATTGAAAGCTGTGCTGCTTACGTCGCAGAGTTGTTGTAACAATTACATGAGGTAATGTGTGTGGTATAGACCGTACCACACACGCGCGCACACACACACACACACACACACACACACGTGCCCAGGCACACAACAAAATAGTCACTATCTGGTGTTAAAAGGGTTTTCGAGAAACACTGTGCCTTTTAACACTCTCCAACACAGCCCAGCCCTGAGCTTGGGCTCACCTGGGGTCTTCTGGTTGTCAGGAACAGACCTCTTCCCACCCACCTCCTTGAGCCCAGGGAAGGGGTCGGACTGGGGGTGCTGTGCACTGCAATGGCTGCTGGCAAAATCCAAGGACGGAACCAGCCCCTCAACAGCGGCGCAGGCCTCGCCTCTGTGCCCCGTCACAGCCCACTTGACTCACTTCTCTGTCATTCTCACGGTTTCTGGCTCAGAGAAGCTGTGCCCCGGTTTAAACTGTCCTATCCGTTCACATTCACACGTTTACAGAAGGCTGCCTCCAGCTTCAGTCTCTCCTTTCCCATCCCCAGGCTCCTGAAAGAAATCCCACGAGCCCTTGTAGAGCCAGGCCCCTGAGAGCACTGACCGGCCTGTGCAGGGATCACACCCAGACCCCAGGAGAGAGTGATTTTTGCATAAAATATGCTTGTGCCCTGAAGCAGGGCCAGGAGCCAAACAGGGCGGTAATGTAGGCAAAGGACCCGGGGAGGCTGAAGGCCGCACCCCCTGCTTGGACGCTGGTGTATAAGCTTTTTTCTTTTCTTTTCCTTGAGTTTCAGGGGCTACAAAGGCACCCTGAAGCAGAGAGCAAAGCTTCACGACTATGTTTTTATTCTCAAAAACCTGGCTTATTCCAACGCAAGGTCCATCCTGGCACTACTGACAAATGCTTTCTATGAAAGACTTTCCCAGTTATGAGAACCACTCAGAAGTGGGAATCAACATGGTGAGTCATATTCAAAATAGAGACTATGAGTTCTTACACTTTCAGTAGGTTGAGAAATGTGGAGCAAGCTGTGTGGTCAAAATAAGCTTGCATCTTTCTATTTGCTAAAAAATTATTTTTTAAATCAATATCTTTTAAAAATTCAACAAAAAAGCTTCATGACTATTAAAGGTAGGGCTCAACGGCACCTCAGCCTAGTTCTGTGAGCCTCTGGGAGGCAGGTGCCTTCTTGGATTAAGAACGACTTTTCTCGAATCCAATTCTTTTCATAACATTTTGTTCACAGAAAAAAATCAGGGCTCCTGGGTGGCTCAGTCGGTTAAGCGTCCGCCTTTGGCTCAGGTCGTGATCTCAGGGTCCTGGGATCAAGCCCCACATCGTGCTCCCTGCTCTGCGGGGAGCCTGCTTCTCCCTCTGCCTCTGTCTCTCTCTCTCTCTCTCTGTCTCTCATGAACAAATAAATAAAATCTTTAAAAAAGAAATCAGCAAGCTTTTCTGTGCCCTTTATTTCCAACTAGATGCAAAAGAGAAGCAGCTGGAGCTGAGGCCGCTAAGGCCCCAGACTTGAGAGAGAGCCCTCCGTAGATGTTGGCCCCTGGGCGCCTTGCCTGCCTTGCGCTAGTGGCCACCCTGCTTCTCACGCCACTGACTAGTGCAAAGCTCCAGGAGACTTTCCAAGCATGGGGGGCCCTTCTCTGCGGTGCCTATCACCTGTTAACAGCTGAAGTTCGACCTCCGCGTCTGTGCAGGTTGACGGTCCGTCTCCTGCATTGGACCACAGCTCCAGGGCCCCTTACACCAGATCTCCAGTGCCTTGCACACCACCAGGCATATATTAGACAGACAAAAATACTTGTTGATCCAATGGGGGAAAAAAGAAAAACTCAGCAAAGCCTCTGAATTAGGGTCGAAGTCACCAGACAGGGGCTCCCAGGACGCCGGAGCCCAACTCAAGACTCTAAGGGTCCCCAAAGGGATATAACCCAAATTGTCCTAGCCCAGAGAGAAGGATCAGGCAGTGTCCTCGGATATATGCCACTACCTGGCACAGGTTTATGGAGCACATGCCGCCGGAACACAAAGTCCTGTCTAGGTAATAAAGTTGGGTGAGCTCATTTCTTGCCCTTGAGGGGAAAGAAGCCAAGTGCATAAATGTCTGACTACAGAGTAGAATGCTAAGGGGCGGGGGGGCGGAGAGATGGCATTCGCGGGATGCCTGTCATGAGCCAGGTCCTGGAGGCTTCACCTGCAACCCCAAGGGCTGCATTCTTTAACTGGTTTTGAAGATAAGAAAATAGGTATAAGAAATTACATAATATTTAAAAGTCACATGTACTTAACTCCAAACCCTATATTGTTCTTACAGCATCATATAAAAGTGGTGCCAAGTGATAAGAAGTTTCTGAGAGAGAAAGAAGAAAGATTGAATTTCAGATAGGCTTTGATGTTTTTCACATCAAGATTTCAACTGGCATAGATGTTAGGAGTGTTCTAGAAGAAAATAGCAGGATCTTGGATTAGCTTACAGCTCACGTGTGTGATATTTCATTATCTCTCAGACAGAAGAACTTCGTTCCAGGCCCAAACCCTCCCTACTCCCCACTTCTACCCGGCTGATCGGGGTCCTCGGAAGCATTGCCTGGTTCTGCAGTGGCCAAAGGACAGTCTCAGACTGGTACAAGGCCTGTTACTTCACAGTCATTGGGGAATTAGTGAAAGACTCAGATCCTGCAAGACTGTGAAGCAGCTGGGGCTGTCACACACAGTTGGGGGGATGTAAAATGGTATACCCGCCTTGGGAAGTAGTTTGATAGTTTAAAAAAATTAAACATATACCTTTCATATGACCCAGCCCCTCTATTCTAGGTATTTACCTAGAAATGCAAATACACGTCCACACAGAGACTTGAACATGAATGTTTGTAACAACTTCATTTGTCATATCTCCAAACTGAAAACAACACAAATGTCCATCAACAGGTGAGTGGATAAATAAATTGCTGTACAGCCAATCCATGGAATACTAATCAGCAGTAAAAAGGAATGATCTAATCATACAACAACATGACAGGAACGAATTTCAAAATAATTATGTTGAGTGGAAGAAGCCAGACCAAAAAAAGAGTACATACTGCATGATTCCTTTTACATAAATTTCGGGGCACCAGGCTGGCTCAGTCAGCAGAGCATGTGACTCTTGATCTTGGGGTTCTAAGTTTGAGCCCCATGTTGGGCATAGAGATAACTTTTAAAAAGTCTTCCATTTACATAAATGTCTAGGAAATGCCAATTAATCTGCAGTGACAGAAAGTAGATCATTGGTTTCCTGGGGTTGGGATGGGGCAAGAGTGAGGGATTATAAAGGGCACGGTGAAGTTTGGGGGGCCTAGTTCGCTAAAGCAGCTGTAACGAAATATCACAGGTTGGGTAACCTAAACAACAGTTTAACGGGTAGCGATCAATATTGCGGTGATGGTGATTGATTGTGGTGATAGTTCCAACACCTGTTCAATTATGCACTTTTAATATGTACAAGCTTTTTGTATGCTTTTAAACTGTTTTTAGAAACAATAACAACAAACATCAGATCCCTGAGCTATATTCAGGACAGGCTAATTCAGGTGGTCAGGAGTAGAGCCCACAAATTTGCTTTCCAACTTGTCCTAATGACTCCAGTGCAACAATCAGGTCTGGAAACCAACAGTTTAGGTGGCACAAATCAGAGAGGGCAACAACCCAAAGTCCACACCCAGCAACACCTTCCACACCCAGGCATTCCCAGAAATATTTGGGGACAGTCAGGTGCCACATGCCCTGACAAGTACCACCAACCAGGGGAAACACCAGGAAGCATTTTGGGAAAGTGAGCCTTTCAAAAATGCTATCTCCCCACATCCTAAGCGATCCCAATAACACACACTAGAGGTAAAATGGTGTATTTAGCCCCCATGCTCATCCAGATGACTGTCCTTAAAACTCCCTTAAATAGAAATTCTTAGTCCTGAAGTTCTTTCTCCTCTTAAGGAATCAACTCATGCCTTGGTCAGTGACTGACACTCCCACACTACTCACTACACAGTGGTTCATGACCATAGTCTTCTGGGAAATAAAATATCCTTCCTCATCTAGTTCATGTTGGGACCCCACCTATATCATCTCTTAGTCTTAAAGAACGTGTACCCATTGGCCACCAGGATCTTCACAGATCCCACCCAGCTACCAGACCTTCCCAGCATGGATATGTTATCTTTTTGAGGGTGGCCAGTAAAGCATCTTCATAGTTAGGACCATATTGTAATGGCTCTGGTCTTGGTTCTAACAAACTCAGCATAAAACTTAGGCAATCTGCTTAACTTCTCTGCACTTTAGTTTTCTTATCTATAAATCAGATGCAATGAGACCTTTGGGACTAGCTTCCCTAAAGCGCTAGTTAGTGTAGTAGACCCTTCCCCGTCACCAGCCCCTTCCACGGTCACGCTCTTGACATCTTCTACTGACACCTCTTGATATGCATCAGTGGTTTTGTTTTGTCACTGTGGGAATGACAAATCAGGTCCATTCCAGATACCACCTGCCCATCAGGCACTAGGCTTAAAATAAATGCCACACACCCCACATCATGGACCAAAAAACAGGCTTTATTAGTGCCTTACTCTGCTCAGCTGCCATAACAAAATACCACAGACTGGGTGGCTTACCTAACAGAAATGTATTTCTCACAGTTCTGCAGGCTAGAAGTCCAAGATCAAGGTGTCAGCAGGTTTGGTTTCTTCCGAGGCCTCTCTAACTTGCTTTTCCCTACGTACACATATGGTCTTTCTCTCTGTGTGAGCACCGCTGGTGTCTCTCTGTGTGTCCAAATTAAATTTCCTCTTCTTATTAAGACACTAGTCATGTTGGATTTAAGACATCTACCTTAACAATCTCATTTTAATTTGGTGACCTCTTTAAAGATCTTATCTCCCAACACGGTCACATTCAGAGGTTCCCACGATTAGGACTTCCACATATGAAATGTGGAGAGACACAATTCAGGTCATACCACTGGTGAAACTCAATAGAAAAGATCAGCATTATCCCCACGAGGTGGGTTCCAGGGCCAGGGCTCTCTGCTGGAGATGTAGTGTGGATTTGCATTCTAAGGGAAAGTCTCTAACCCTCATTGCCCCCTGTTAAAGGGAAAGCCCGAGAAGAACCAAGTTAGTGAAGAGATTTACAAACTACTTGGGCATCCATCTGGATTTGGGTGCCAACAGTTCAAGAAAAGAGTTATCTGGGAAAGCCAACTGCCCAACACCTATGGACCTTGGGAAGTCATAGCTCATCCAGCTGGTGGAGAGGAAGAAGCCACGGATCCTATGGGAGACTGAATTTGATGCAGAATCTCAGGGAGTGAGATCCCAGGGAGATCCCAGGGAGCTCACTGTCCAGGCAGAGCAGCAGACTTTCACACATTATGCAACGTGTGCAAAGTGGAAAAGGAGAGTGGAAGACCATGGAGATGCTTCAACTTTCTTGTATTTCCCTTAATCCTACAGTCTGTGTGGGACAGATTCACTGCTTAACATTGCAAACATCCTCGTTCTCCTTATAGAACAACATCCTCTAGACCTAACTGAAATAAATAAAATAAATTAGAATGAAAAGAACAGGGTCCATTAAATACATAAAAATCTTCTAAGCTAGCTGTCCGTGCTTTACATCACTATCCAACAAGGAGGGAAGAATCAGGCAAAAGAAAAAGAGAAAAATGTCAATAAGTCAATAGCTGTGGAATAAGCTGACTGTGTTAACTAAGAATCATCTCCCAAAAATATGCTGATCCAGGCAGTGTTAGAGACAAGTTCTTTCAAACCTTCAGGTAATTGGAAACATCTTTGCTATTTAAACTGTTCTGTAGAATAGAAACAAATTAAAAACTTCCAAGTTCATTGTACTAAACTAACAGAATCTGGATGCCATGGCCGGTGGAAGGATAAATTAGCAGGCTTATCCTGGAGCAGCCAGTGAGATGGAAGGAAACAGAAGTGTGGTATCATGAAGTCACATGGATGACAATCAAAATAAGAAAAAGTGACTGCAGGATTAGCAACATAAGGGTCATTGCTGACCTTGACAAATGTAGTCACAGGAGAGAGATGAGAACAGAAGCTGAATGGAATTGGCTGAACAGAGAATATGAAATGAGGAAATGGCGGCAGTGACAAAGGGAAACTCTTTCAGGAAGCCCATGAAAGGGGACAGAGAGAGGAGGCAGCAGCTGGAGGATGATGTAGAGACAAGTAAGGAATATTATTTAATATTACATACTAGCATGTTTGTATGCTGATGAGAATGATCAAGGAGTCAGAGAGAAACTGACAGTGAAGAAAGGAGAAGAGACAATTATAGGCAAGATGGGATGGAAACCAAAGGACAGTGGCCTTGGATGAGAGCTGGGATCTTTCATTCATAATAAAAAAAGGAAAATAAAGAATGTGGACATTTAGGGGTATGCAGCTATGATGTGCATAAAGCTTTTGCTGTAAGAACATTTACTGAAACCTTGTTTATAATAAAAATAAATAAATAAATAAACCATATGCCCAATAGAGGCATTGGCTAAATACACTAGAATATTAAAAGTGATGCAATATACCTATAGTTAACATTTACTTAATGGTAAAAACTGAATGCTTCCACTTAATCTCAGAAACAAAACAAGGATTTTTCTGCTTTCATTACTCTGATTCAGCATACTACTGGAAATCCTAGCCAGTGCAATAAGGCAAGAAAAGGAAATAAAAACCATACAGTTTGGAAAAGAAGAAAGAAAACTGTCCTTATTTGCAGATGACATGACTGTCTATGTAAAAAATACAAAAGAATCTACAAAAAAAGTTCTTTTTTTAAAAAAAATTTACTTATTTATTTCAGAGAGAGAGAGTGCACTTGCAAGTAGGGGTAGGGGCAAAGGGAGAAAATCTTCAAGCAGATTCCCTGCTGAGCACAAAGCCTGACATAGGGCTTGAGCTCACAATCCATGAGATCATGACCTAAGCTAAAACCAAGAGTTGGTTACTCAACCACCTGAGCCACTTGGGTGCCCCACAAAAAAGTTCTCACCATAATAAGTGGCCTTAGCAAAGCACAGAATTTAAGGCCAACATGCAAAAAAAAAAAATAATTTCTATATACTAGTAATAGAAAGTGAAATTTAAACCACAATACCATTTATAATTGCTGGGGAGAAAAGAGAGAGAGAAAGAGTTAGGTATAAATCTAACACAATATGTATGGGATCTATGTGCTTTAAACTATACAACTCTAATGAAAGAAATTAAAGAAGATCTAAATAACGGAGAAACGTACCATATTAATGCACTGTGAAGACTTCACTTAGTGAAGACATTAATTCTTCTCAAAGTGATCTACAGGTTTAACACAATTTTTGTCAAAAATCCTGGCAGTATTCTTTGTAGATGTAGACGAGGTAAATCTAAAGTTTATACAGAAAGACGAAGTAACTAAAATGATGTTTTTAAAATATACCTGGTTTTAAGACTTACCATAGCTATAGCAATAAAGATAACATGATGTCAGAAGCAGCATAGACACATAAATCAATGAAACAGAATACAAGTTTCAGAAATAGGCCCACACAAGGATGGCAAACTGAATTTAGACAAAGATGCAATAAGAAATCAATGGAAAGGGGGTGGTCTTTTCACAAAATGGTACTTGAGCAATTAGGCATTCATAGGCAAAAAACAAGAACTTCAACTTAAATGTCACACATTATGTAAAATTCACTTAAAATGTAAAATTCACTTATAATGTAAAAATTCACTCAAAATGAATCATAGATCAATGTGTAAAATTATAAAAGTTTTAGAAGAAAACAGGAGAAAATATTTGTGACCTAAGATTACAAACAAAATTTTTAGATATGACATCAAAGGCACAATCCAAAAAAGAAGATTGTAATCAATTGGACTTCACCAAAATTAAAAATGTTTGCTTGGCAAAAGGTCCTTAATATTAAGAGGATAAAAAGACAAGCCCACAGACAGGGAATGGAGGGGAGCAGAACACTGCAAATCGTATCTGCAAAATTCAAAGGACTTATATGCAGAATACATAAAAGCTCTCTAGACCCGACAGTAAAAACAAACAAACAAAACAAAACAAAACAAAACAAAACAAACAAAAAAACACCTATTTCAAAAATGGGTAAAAGACTGGAATAGTCACTTCACCAAAAAAGATAAATGGATGGCAAAAAGTCCATAAAAAGATGTTCAATATCATCTATTTGGAATAAACAGAAGTAACTCTACACCAGGTTTAAAAATGCATATTCTGCAAATTCACTGGGACACTCTCCGTTGAAGCTGAGTTGCCAAGTAAGATCTCTGTGCCACAAGGAAGCCCAAGCAGGGAGGCTTCAACTAACAGCTCCAGCCGACATCCCTGCCAATAGCTCACATCAGTTGCTGGATGTGTAAATAAAGGGACCCTCTGATGATTCCAGTCCCCAGCCACTGTCACATGCACCCATCAAAACTTCCCAGCTGAGACTCTGCACACCCTGAAACAGATACAAGTTTTTTACACCGTGCCCTATATGAATTCGTAAGCTGCAGAATCCATGAGCACAACGAAATTGTTGCTCTAAGCTGCTAAGTTTTGGAGTCATTACCCAGCAATAGTATCCAGAGGAAACTGGCCCTCTTTGTTCTCTCTATAAAACCTACTGACTGCAAATCAGTGAGTATGCTTACTTAACATCTACTACCAAGCGTAAAGCTCCTCTCTGCTATGTACCCTTTCATTTCTTCCTACCCGTTGAGTACTGTGCTTAGGAGAAGGCATCGTGTTGTTCCCAAACCTGTTTATGTCGATTGTATTTATTATTATAATTATGCAATTGAATTTAAAATTATATAAACCAATAAAATCTTGGCATCAAAAGAAAAAATATAATGAAAACAGGTGAATGCTTTGGAAAGACTCAATAAAAGCAAATAGATAAAAATTACTTCAGTTAAATTATACGTGTACGAGACAACTGTAAAAGATTGTTGCAGGGCTTTTGAAAATCCAAAGGATTCAGCGTTCAGATTGTTTCTAAATGTCTTTAAGTTCTCATTCCCCTTTAAAGAAATAAAACCTATATATTGTAGTTGATGCATTATATGGATGTGATTTATATGAGAAAGACTAGCAATTCCAATCAGTGGACGCATACTTAAAAGAAAGGACTTGGCCCTACATCAAAAGGTTGGCAAAAGAATATACTTTTATATGTTTTAAGTTAAAATAAAATGTTTAATACGCTAACCCTTTGACCTAGTAAATTCACTCCTGGGTATAAACCTAAGAGAAATGGAAACATATGTCCAAAAAAAAAAAAAAAAACCAGGCAAAAATGTTCTTAGCAGTATTTGTCATGATAACCCAAACTGGAAAACTAAATGTCCATCAAGAGGAGAATGAATAAGCAAATTGTGATATATTCCTACATGAAATAATGCTCAACAGTAAAAGGAACGAATGCAACAACATGGGTGAATCTCACAGACATAATAGCAAGTAAAAAAAAGCCAAACACAAAAGAATCCGTACTGTATGATTTCATTTATATAAAATTCTAGCACACAAAACTAATCTATAGTGACAGAACTCAGGAAACTTTCCAGGGTAATGGAAATGCTCCATATCTTGATAGGATTATGGTTCACACACCTGTATCCATTTGTCAAAATTGTATAGTTAAGATTTGTGTATTTTAATGTAAGTAAATTTTACTTAAAGAAAATGGAACTTCAAAACTTAAGTGGGCAATGGGCAGAAAATGAAATTATAAATAAAGCAGGAGTGGCAAAATGCTGATATTATTGGGGCGCCTGGGTGGCACAGCGGTTAAGCATCTGCCTTCGGCTCAGGGCGTGATCCCGGCGTTGTGGGATTGANGAGCCCCACATCAGGCTCCTCTGCTATGAGCCTGCTTCTTCCTCTCCCTCTCCCCCTGCTTGTGTTCCCTCTCTCGCTGGCTGTCTCTATCTCTGTCAAATAACTAAATAAAATCTTTAAAAAAAATGCTGATATTATTGTATAGTATAATGAGGGTATGATACACTAGTCTAATTACTTTGTGTATGTTTGAAATTTTCCATAATAATTTTTAAATTAAAATGTTTAAAGTATGCATTATCCTCTATGATTCCCAGATTTAACCAACCTTTTTGATGAGCTGCCCAACTTCCTTCCCAAGTCAGGGGCCTCTGCCACACAGATCCTTGTGTGTTCTCTCCAAAGGGCTGAGTCACAGCTCTGGTGTGAGGTCGGCACATGGGAGCTTTTAAAACCACAGTCTACTGCTGGAGGGGGACCACTGCTCTCTGCCACATATTCTAACACTTAACAAATATCTGCCTTGTTTTATAATTGATTCATGTCTTGGTACCTCATTAAAACTTTAAGTGAAAGGTGATGTGATATACCAGGAGGAAAAAACCATGAATTTTGTTATCAGGCAGAGTAGGGGCAAATTTCAGGTCTCACATTTTTTTTTTTTTTAAGATTTTATTTATTTATTTGACAGAGATAGAGACAGCCAGCGAGAGAGGGAACACAAGCAGGGGGAGTGGGAGAGGAAGAAGCAGGCTCATAGCAGAGGAGCCTGATGTGGGGCTCGATCCCATAACGCCGGGATCACGCCCTGAGCCGAAGGCAGACGCTTAACCGCTGTGCCACCCAGGCGCCCCAGGTCTCACATTTTTAATCTATGTGGCTTATGACAATTTAATGTCTATGTCCTTATCTGTAAAAGGGGGGCAAAAATTGGGCACAGATTGCTGTTGTCTCCCTGTCTCTGTTGCCCATTTTTTTCCACAGTAATAGAAGTCTTGGGATGTAGATACGGTGTTGCAGAAAGCCAGCCCTCCCTGCAGTTAGGTGTGGCAGGGTGACTAAGCTCTGCCTATGAAAATAAAAGAATGTATTGCGTGACAGCTTCTAGGAATCTTCCTTAAAATGAAACTGGCATACACTCTATGCTCCTTTTTTATCACCGCTTTCCTCCATCGCTGCCTGAATGTGAGTGTGCTGCTGGAGATCCAGCCACCAGCTCGGACGCTCTAGGAGTAGGGAGGGTAGCGGCAAGCCGGCAGGAACCTGGGCACTCCAAAGCTTCATTCAGCTGAGCTACCACTCCTGCCCTCGACTGCCTCTCTACAAACTTCCATATGAAAAAGAAATTAATGTCTTTTGTTTTAAGCCACTGCTGGAGTCTCTATTACACAACTGTAAGTTCACAAGTGAGCTTCCACCTAACTAACACGATAACTACATCACAGTGTGCTGTGAGAAGTGGAAATGCATGTGTCCATAACACATATGGGTACCAAAAATAATACTAAATAATAGTCAGCTTTGCATCCTTTGAATCAAAGCCTTGTTGGTTTTCTTTAAACTACTCTGGGTCTAGCATTAAGTAACAAATAGCTGTGGGAGTAAATTAAATATATCACACTTCAGTTTTTATTGAAAGAAGACATACTGATCCAAACGGGAATAATTAAAAAGTACAATGGTTTATCATTGGCCAGGCATGATCAACATAATTCTAAAACCAAGAATTGATGGGGGAAACAATCATATATTGAGACAGACACCCTCATAAACCAAAGATCAATGTTTCTCACCATCAGTACTAGTGACATTTGGGGCCAAATAATTTTGTCTTGGGTGGAGGGAAGAGGGCTGAGCTGTGCATGCAGAATAATTAGAAGAAACCTTGGCCTCTACCCATGGGACATTCCAGTAACATCTTCCTTCCCTGAGTTGGGACAACCAAAAATGTCTCCAGGCTTTGCAAAATGTCCTCAAGGGGACAAAATCACACCCTTGGTTGAGAACCACTGCTAAAAATGGAGGTATAAGTTTATACAACTTTTCTAGGAAAAAATTGGTAATAAGTATTAGGAACTTTAAAAATGCTTAGATGTTTTCATCCAGAAATTTTACTTCAAGGAAATAATCAGCATGTAAAATGCCCACATGTCAGTTTAAAAAGACTACCTCATTTCAAAATGATCTGAGTATAGTTTCTCCAGAGAAGATATACAAATGGCCAATAAGCACATTATCAGGAGCTTAACAGCATTAGCCAACAGAAAAATAAAAATAAAAACCACAATAAAATATCACTTCATATGCACCAGGATGGCTATAATCAAAAACACAGATAATAACAAGTATTGGTGAGAGTTAGAATGGCAAAAATTAACAAAACAGGAAACAACAAATGCTGGAGAGGATGTGGAGAAAGGGGATCCCTCTTACACTGTTGGTGGGAATGCAAGTTGGTACAGCCACTCTGGAAAACAGTATGGAGGTTCCTCAAGATGTTAAAAATGGAGCTACCCTATGACCTAGCAATTACACGACAGGGTATTTACCCCAAAGATACAGATGTAGTGAAAAAAAGAGGCATACGCACCCCAATGTTCATAGCAGCATTGTCCACAATAGCCAAACTGTGGAAGGAGCCGAGATGTCTTTCAACAGATGAATGGATAAAGAAGATGTGGTCCATATAGACAATGGAATATTATTCAGCCATCAGAAAGGATGAATACCCACCATTTGCATCGACATGGATGGAACTGGAGGGGATTATGCTAAGTGAAGTAAGTCAA
This sequence comes from Ailuropoda melanoleuca, assembly GCF_002007445.2. Classification (NCBI taxonomy): domain Eukaryota; kingdom Metazoa; phylum Chordata; class Mammalia; order Carnivora; family Ursidae; genus Ailuropoda; species Ailuropoda melanoleuca. The sequence continues at coordinate 41,407,259 of NC_048234.1, forward strand.
GCAGATAAAGACAATTATCATATGGTTTCACTCATATGTGGAACATAAGCAATAGCATGGAGGACCATAGGGGAAGGGAGGGAAATCTGAAGGGGGAGAAATCAGAGAGGGAGAAAAACCATGAGAGACTATGGACCCTGGGAAACAAATTGAGGGTTTCAGAGGGGAGGGGGTGGGGGAATGGGGTAACAGGGTGATGGGTACAAAGGATAGCACGTGTGGTGATGAGCACTGGGTGTTATATGCAAGTAATGAATCATTGAACACGACATCAAAAACGAATGATGTCCTGTACAGTGGCTAACTGAACATAATTTTAAAAATGTGTTAACCTTCTAGATCTTCGAGTCCGTGAAAAACTGCCATGGAAAGCTTTGAATCAGACAGACCTGAGTTTGAATAATGGCTTCATTATTTACCTGTTTGGTGGACTTGGGCAAATTGCTTAATAGCATGGGGCCCTGGTTCTCATCCATAAAACAGGGATCATAATAGCTTCTATCTCACAAGGTTGCTGCAAAATTTAAATGCAATTATGGAATAAAGCCTTTGCCATGAGGTAAAGTTTGGTTTTAAAAAAAAATAAAAATAATAAAAATAATAAAAATAAAAATAAAAATGTGTTAAATACGGGAAAAAAAACAAGTATAATTGGTGAGGATGAGGAGAGAAGCTGGGGCCCTCACACACGCTGTTGGTGGGAACATAAACATGGTACAATACCTTCGCGGTTCCTCAGCAGCTTACCCATGATCCACATTTCTGCTCCCAGGTATCCACCCAAGAGAATGAAAACACATGTCCACACATAAACACGTACACGAGTGTTCATAGCAGCATGATTCATAATAGCCAAAATGTAGAAACAACCCAAATGTTCATCAACTGACGAACCGGTAATTAAAATGTGATCTATCCACACACTAGACGATTATTCAGCAGCAGAAAGGAATGAGGTGCTGACACATGCTACAACTCAGACGAACCTCGGAAACATTATGCTAAGTGAAAAAAAGCCAATAACAAAAAGTCACATATTACATGATTCCATTTTTATTAAAAGTCCAGAATAGGTAAATCCAAGGAGACTGAAAGTAACTCAATGTCTGCCTGGGGCTTGGGAGGGGGATGTGGAGTGGGGAGTGACTGCTGATGGGTATGGGGCTCCCAGGTGGGGTGATGAAGTGTTCCAAAATTATGCCGAAATTGATTGTGGCAATGGCTGCCCAACTCTGCGAATAGATTAAAAACAATCTGAGTGTAAACTTCAAACAGGAGAATTGTATAGCATGTGAATTAACAAACCATTATAAAAATACTCACATCATCGATATCAACCAAACAAAAAGATGCACGTACAAGGATGTATGTTCTTTTAAGTTATTTATAAGACTTTAAAAGTAAAAAATACCCAAATGCAAAGCAAAAGGGATGGTAAAATAAATTATGTTTAGTCATACGAATAAGTATTAAGTAACCACTGTAAATCATCTTTTGAATACTTATTAACACAAGGAAACTTCATGCTGCAATCTTAAGGCAAAAGGCAGAATGGAAAATCTGCACTTAGACACACAGACACAGAGAACATTTATTTTAAAAAATCCACAATCAGGGGCGCCTGGGTGGCACAGCGGTTAAGCATCTGCCTTCGGCTCAGGGCGTGATCCCGGCATTATGGGATCGAGCCCCACATCAGGCTCCTCCGCTATGAGCCTGCTTCTTCCTCTCCCACTCCCCCTGCTTGTGTTCCCTGTCTCGCTGGCTGTCTCTATCTCTGTCAAATAAATAAATAAAATCTTTAAAAAAAAATCCACAATCAGTGAAAAATGGTTACTATTGGGTGATGGGATAAATGGTGATCTTTATTCTCTTCTCTTCCATCTATAGCTCTGTATTTCCTACTCTGCATAAATGTTTATAATTAGGAATTTATTTTTCAAAGTTTGAGAAGGAAAATCTATTTCCAAAACTGCCTTAAAATTTATGAACTATAAGAGCTGAATTATAGAACATGTGGTCAGGCCTTCTAAGTTTACTGATGAGGTAACCAGACCCCCAAGAGGCCCACTCTCAACCATCTCAACAGTGTGTGAACCTGAAACAGTCCTTTTCTCTTCTTTGCTCCTTTTGTCTTTTGATGAACCTCCTACAGACCGACACACACACACGCACACACACACGCACGCACACACATGCACACACGCACACACACGCGCACACGCGGCACAAAAAAAAATTGAGAGAAAATCCTTGAGGGCATTATGCTAAGACAGAGAAGTCAAACACAGAAAGACAAATACCATATGATCTCACTTACGTGTAGGACCTCAAAAACAACAAAAAACAAAAACACCTGTGCTCATAAAGAAAACGAATTGGTGATTTCCAGAGGTGGGGTGGTAAGGGGGGGCGAAATGGGTGAAGGTGGTCAAAAGGTGCAAACTTCCAGTTATAAAATAAATAAGTCGTGGGGGTGTAATATACAGCATGGTGACAGTAGTCAGTAATACCATCTCTGTATTTGAAAGTTGCTAAGAGAGTGGATCTTAAAGTTCTCCAAGAAAAAAAAAAATCGTAACCATGTGTGAGGATGGATGTTAACTAGACTTATTGTGGTGATCATTTTGCGATAAATACATATATCAAACCATTATGTTGTACACCTGGAACTAATATAATGTTATATGTCTATAATATCTCAATTAAAAGAAAAGAACTGAAAAAAAAAAAGATTTGAGGGATCTCTCAAGTTGGATTCTGTTCTAAAATTCCTACAGGATTAGATAGAAAGACCCACCCAGCCCATTAGAGGGCAGTAGCAAGTCAGGCCAGGCTGAGCCCTAAGCACCGTGGATAAACTACAGTGAGAATAAACATCATTCTTTGGCATCAGAAGCAGACAAACTTGATTAAAATCATGCTGACCCTGGGATGACCGTCTTCAGTTTTCTCTGGCAAGTGTGGGCTAATGGAGTCTGTTTGAAGTGGGGCATTCTGGTTCCCATCCCACAAGAGCAAGACATGGATGATGCCCCAGGGAGCGGCCCCAGCAACAGCTCCCAAGTTTTCTCAGAGCAGCAGCCCATAATCACCTCATTCTCTTCCTCCAAGTGTTGTCAGAGGGCTTCTCCAGGCTTTGGCATCCTGGGAGGTAGCACAGATGGAAGGCTGGAAGAACACAGAGTGAATCCTTCTATCAAAATGACCAGCTGCTGATGCTGTTCCTTGGGGTTCCAAGCTCTCCAAACAAAAAGAGAATCAGGCGAGAGACAAGAGCCCAGTACTGCTCAGCGGAAACAAAAGTTCAGAGATATTTGGCAAGACTCCTTCTTCCCAAATGATTCCCAGAAGATGGTAAATTAGGAAAGTGGTCAGTGTTGAAATTGAGGTGCGTGGGCTTGGCTGCAAAGCCTAATTGCTCCCCTCTCTCCATGATATGTGATAGTGAAAAACACAGTGTTGAGGGAATACTGCTCACCTCTTGTTCTTAAGCCCAGTTAAAGAACCTTATCTGAGGCAAGTAGGGCTCTACCATAGCCCAGAGGATGACCCACGTTCAAATTCCAGCTCTGCCACTCAGTTGTCAGGTGAACCTATGGGCATTACTCAACCTTTCTGTGTCTTCACTTCCTTATCTGTAGAATGACGGTAATATTAATAATAGTTCCTACTTTCTAAGTTGTCATGAAGATTTACATAGTCCCTTACCCATTATTAGTATTCAACAAATGTCAGCTAGTTTCTAGTGCTAGACCCTTTTGATCCTTGCTTCAATTCAACATTCTGGGGCCTTTACTATGAGGAAATCCTCCCTTAAATTAAAGGCCCTTAGGGCATCTGGGTGGCTCAGTTGGATAAGTGTCCAACTCTTGATTTCAGTCATGATCTCAGAGTTGTGAGATCGAGCCCACGTCAGGCTCCACACTCAAGTGGGGAGTCTGCTGGAAGTTGTCTCCCTCTGCCCCTCCCCCCCAAAATAATAAATAAATAAATCTTTTGAAAAAATAAAAGATAAATAAAGACCCTCAAAAAGCTTGCTAGACAATCAATCATTCAAATCAATCCAGGATTAATACATTGGATAAACCCACATATTACAGAATGAAAAACTAGATCTAAAATCTGCCCCAGGTTGTGTACGCTGAAGTGCATTCCTTTGTTCGCCTAAACTGGTAGTGGAAGTTCCTCCCCAAAGGCAAATTTACTAAGATTGGATGTGAGGGTTTAGAAACATAATCCCTACACTTTTATAAGTTGCTCCATCAATACTTGAAATGCCAAGTAATCCCCTATGATCCATGCTAGGACAAACACTTACTGTAAGATTAATTAGTATGGCTCATTGTATTTTCTAAAGATGGCCACAGCAATATTTGGGTACTTCTCCCATCAGGAGGTGGGCTTTGTGTTCCCTCTCACTGAATCTGGAAGGGCTTGAGAATAATGTCATGTGACTTCAAGGCTCATCATATAAGACAGTATGGTTTCCTCCTGGTTTTCTCTGGGATGCTCTTTCTTGAAATCCAGCCACCAAGCTGTGAGTAAAACCAAGCAAAACGTAGAGGGGCCATGTATAGGTTTCCATCCAGCAGACCCAGCTGTGGTCCCAGACAATAATTGCCATCAATTGGCAGATATGTAACAAGCAATCATGCAGCTCCAGAGGCTGACACATTTCCAGCCTTTGAGTCTCCCCAACTGAGCCCCAGATACCATGGAGCAAAACAAATCATCCCATTGTGCCCTTTCTGACCCACAAAATCTGTGAGCACAAGAAAATGGTTGTCATTTTATGCCACTAAGTGGGGGATCACTTGTTACATGGCAATGGTAACTGGAACAGCTAGCAAGCATGGTTGTCTCACATTTAAGCAGTTTGGGCTTTAATGTCTGTAAAATGGCTCCTGCTTTGCTGAAATCTTGAATTCCACAATAAAATATTTATTCTTTGGGTTTAAAATATTACCACTTTTGAAGGGATAAAGAAAGGGGGGGTAATCAGAAGGGGGAATGAAGCATGAGAGACTATGAACTATGAGAAACAAAATGAGGGCCTCAGAGGGGAGGGGGGTGGGGGAATGGGATAGACTGGTGATGGGTAGTAAGGAGGGCACGTATTGCATGGTGCACTGGGTGTTATATGCAAGTAATGAATCATCGAACTTTACCTCGGAATCCGGGGATGTACTGTATGGTGGCTAACATAATATAATAAAAAAATCATCAAAAAAATAGATAAATAAATAAATTTAAAAAATAAAATAAAAATAAAATATTACCCCTTTTGAAACATAGAGTTGAGGGTAGGCAGAAGCCCAGCATCCCATCTAGGAGCTACCAACTATTAATGGTATGACTTTGAGAAAATCACTTATTATGTGGGTCTTCCGTTGCATCCCTTCCCTCCAAATCCAATCTCTGTTCTCCCCCACCCCTGAACCTGGTGCCTCAGGAGATTAACCTCATGAATTACATCAGTGAGCTAGCTTCCAGTTAGATGTGACCAATGGGAGCCACCAGCAAGAGACCCAGAGGACAGCAGCAGAATGAAGTTGAGGCATTTATTCCTGCAAAGGAGAGACATGACTGCTTCTCCTCTTAACACTCTGTTCTCGATAATTCTGGTCATCAAATGTGTGGAGAGGTTTTCTCACACCAAGCAATTCTCAGACACCAGCTGGGTGTCCTACAATTTAACTCATTTCTGACACTCTTTGCCTGAAAGGAGCATCAGATCCCACAGGTTAAAGGTTGTCCTACAAGACTGCCCCCACTTCAGATGCCAGTTGCAAGTCCAGGCTGTCACCTGAGCTTCTGACCAATTTACTGGCTATAAATTGAAAGTCCCCACGAACCCTCCTCAGGTTCAGTCATTTGCTGGAACAGCTCATACAACTCAGGAATAGCTAGATGTAAGAGATGTACAGGGCAAGGTACATGGGAAGAGGTGTGGAACTTCCATGCCCTCTCCAGGCACGCCACCTTCTTAGCCCTCCGCATGTTCACCAACCTGGAAGCTCTCCCAACCCATAGTTTATAGAGCCTTTATTACATAGGCATGATCGATCAAAGTATTGGTCATTGTTGATTGAATTCAACCTCATCCTCTCAACCTTCCCCAAAGATTAAGGAATAAGACTGAAAGTTCCAACCTTCTAATCACATGGTCAGTTCCCCTGGCAACCAGTTCCCATCCTTAGGGGCTTTCCAAAAGTCACCTCATTAACATAAACTCAACCATGGTTGAAAGGGGCTTGTTACAATAACAAATGGTGCACTTACTGGCCTTACCACCTGGAACATTACAAGGAATGGGGATGAAGGTGACATCTCCCTCTCTGTGTGGTGGCCAAAGCCTGGCAGCATCTCTCAGCTAGAGGTCAAGCTCCTCTGAGGCAGTGTTCCTTACACTGTTCTTTCTCCATCCTTCTTCTTCTTCCTCTCCCTCCCCCCCCCCCACATCCCTTTCTCCGTCTCTCTCACTGGATCCATAATTGCTCCCTTCCCAGCCCCCTCAGGCTTGGGGGTAATAAAAGCACAACTCTCCTAGCTCTGATGACTTCCCTGCACCCTCCCCACGTTTGCAAATAATTCCTCCAATTGGTCAATCATGCCTTCTGTTTCCTCTGCAAACCCTGACTGATAGAGAGTTTCCTTCATTGTCAAAAAAGTCCACCCATCCAGCCTGCATCCCAGATCAGGCAAGAAAATCAGCTGAGCGTAGTCTGTCGGGACCAGTGACAAAAAGAGAAAGCACATGGAGAGTTTCAAAGAGAAGGGATTCTGGGAAACAAACTGAGGGCTTCAGAGGGGAGGGGGGTGGGGGAATGGGATAGACTGGTGATGGGTAGTAAGGAGGGCACGTATTGCATGGTGCACTGGGTGTTACACGCAAATAATGAATCATCGAACTTTACATCAAAAACCAGGGATGCACTGTATGGTGACTAACATAACAATAAAAAATTATTCTAAAAAATAAATTAAATAAATAAATAAAAATAAAAAACAACAACAAAGAGAAGGGATTTAGTAGCAGGAATTGGCAACACCACAGCAGGAGGCGGAAAGAACACAAGAGGGTACTTAGGACCTCAGGTATCAGTAACTGCAGGGCTGGCGGAACCAGCAGAGCAGGTGCTGTTTCCCGGGAACTGGGTGTTGCAAGGGGGAGCCTCTGCATGGCTAATGCTCAGTGCCCTGAAAGGGGTGCTGTGGGACTGGTGCTACCATCCGGCTTCCTCGGTGGTGCTGAGGCTGGCTACTGCTGTCCCCTCTGCAAGGGGATGGTAATAAGAATGCAAACAGGGGGGCGCCTGGGTGGCAGAGCGGTTGAGCGTCTGCCTTCGGCTCAGGGCGTGATCCCGGCGTTATGGGATCGAGCCCCACGTCAGGCTCCTCTGCTATGAGCCTGCTTCTTCCTCTCCCACTCCCCCTGCTTGTGTTCCCTCTCTCGCTGGCTGTCTCTATCTCTGTCTTATAAATAAAATAAAATAAAAAAATCTTTAAAAAAAAAAAAAAAAAAAAAAAAAGAATGCAAACAGGAAGGAGTTTCCCTCAGCCCTCACCTTCTTTTACGCTCCCAAAGTTGCCTCCCATGGGCAGAAGCTAACACAAAGCCGGCTGGCATAAGTGCCTTAAGACCTGAGCCTGGAATTTCCCTGCCGGACATCAACGGAGTATGAAATGTGGGGCTTAGGCCAGAAGACAACAGGTGAATAACCAATACCTATGGGCACCATAAAAACATTCTGTCCTGTAATTATTATTGTTACCCATAACTGATAAAATTTAAATCGATCTCCATACCTCAGAATGAATTTTTCCCAGTCTTTCCCCCAGAGCATGTTTAATAAAAGCTATGATATTTCAGCCCATGATTTCCAAGCTTACCAAGGTTTTAAATGTTCTGTCTACCCTGAGCTTCCCCCCAAACATCAAAATGCCCCATAAATACCAACCAAATCTCCCAGACTCCTTTTATAACCAGAGCAACAGTACATAAATTCTTTTCTCACACCGTAAGTGCCTATGACGGTCTCAGGAAAGATGAGTGCCACCAAGCGTCCGCAGTGCCTAGAGCGTGGTGATGTCTTGGGGGAAGCACAGGGTAGACTGACCCGGGCCAGCCAAAACACGCTTCACCGGTCTGCTCCTCCCCCGACTCCCTACTAGTGCCCCCCACACACCACCTCCTGTATGCTGACAAGTCGTCAGCCCAGCACCCCAAAAGCTGGAGACCTATAAAAGTCTCATTTCTGCAGGTATCGACACATGCACCACAGCAATGGTTTTTCAGCTATTTTTATCAATGTATGTTTTTCTGTTTTATTTTTACGAACACACTCTGACATAGAACCCCAAATATAAATAAAATAGATAAAGCTGGTTCTGCATTAGTTGAAATGGGAGCCCCCAGAAACTGGCCTGATGCAGCTGTGGCCCCCACCCCTTCTGCTAGAGCTTCTGGGGTCTCTGAGGAGCCCAGTCCGAGTGCTCGGCAACTACAGCAGTCTCGGGAAAGTTCAGTAACTGCTGACATTTTTTAACACGGCCACAGAGGTAGCTTCTCTGTTTGAACGTTCTCAATGTTCACGGTATCAGAGGCTTCCTTCTCACCACATTTATATTATAATCCCACATAGAAATTCTTCCAGTTTCCCCTGTAGACACCCTCATCTTTTCACACACAAAGCCCTAAACCCCATTGCACAACGCATGTGTTCACACTACAGCTTTCCCAAAGATCTCCAGACGCAAGTAAAATGGCAAAAAAAAAAAAAAAAAAAAGGAAGTTGTATTTGGGGACGGTATTTGTGACATGGCTTCTCCAGCGTCAGGGGAGAGGGGGCTCTTCTCCTTAGTTTTCTGCGGCCAATGGGGAACGTGGCGAAGAGAACACCGCGGGACGGCACGTCAGCCCACTTGGACTACATAGCGTTGGTATTCTGCTTGAGGTAGTCCATGTACTTCTTCTGGAATGTGCTGCTGTACAAAACCCGTGATGGGATCAGGCTCAGGAAGGTCCGCTTAAACAGACAAAAACGTGTGTTTGGGGAAGAAAGGAGAGCAAGCGAGTGAGAAAGAACCATCGCGGTGTATATTCATCATCTTTAAAACTATTTTTTCTAACTGCCAGACTTAAGGCTCAAAATCTTTTAGGCACGTGCTAAAATTTAAAGGTCTTATGACACTTTCTCAGCAAACAAGGTTTTCTCAGAAACCAGAACAGTCACTTGTAGAATCAACCCTGAGGAAATTCTAAATTAAAAGAACCCTGGCCCGAGGAACACGCTTCCCCCCTGTCTCCTTCTCTTAGCGAGCACTTCCTCTTCCTAGTGCCCAATCTCCCAGGGTCTTCATGTGCTTTTCACCAAGGTTCTACTAAAAGGAGATTCCAGAAAACAATCAGAAATGCTTTCACCACCTGGCATAATGCCTGAGGCATAGTAGGCACTAAGCAAATACACAAATGCATCGATGAGTTCATGAACAAGAGCCAGACACAGCAGAGTATAAATCACTAACACGGAACATTTGCTTGGAAAAGTGGGGAGCAGGTATGGAGGGGGGCTTCAAGTCAAGGCGTGAATGCTTAGTTGGATGCACGCCAGGCAGTAAGCACAGGCATTGAAAGGCCTCTTGCCCTCAGATCATACCCATGTCCTGTAAGACAGCTTCAGGCCCCCGGAAGCAGTCATTCTGTCCGCAGTGTAATCCTGGGCATCCGACCTCCCTCAACCTACTGCCCCCCCACTGAACAACAGGATTTCGACCAGAGGAAAATGTAAGCTTTTCAGTAAGTGTTCCTATTCTTCAGAAAGCTCAGATTCTCAGTCTATTGCACTCATTGAGATATTTCAAAGCGGGGCACCAAAGATGGCTTCTGGGGAAACAAAATAAAACCCTTCCTCCACTAGCCAAGTCAATGAGTGAGTGCAACTTTTTCCTCAGGAACTTCATTTTTCTCCCCTTTAGAGCTTTTTAATGTCACAGCAAAATCAAGCCCTTTCATTAGCTTTGCCTTAAAACTAAATGTTTTGGCTTACTGAAGTCAGCCATAAAGAAAATAAATTAAAATTCTAGGTCCCTAGAAAAAGTTCTAAAAGGTCCCTTCTTCTGTCTCCTCCTTGCCGTCTACCTTCTCCCAATCTAGAAGGATGGTATAGAAGAAACCAGGGAAAGCATGGCATTGGACAAAGGTGGACTTAAACCCTAGCTTCACCATTACCAGCCAAGTGGCCTTGGGTATCTCATCTAGGTCTGAATTTCAGTTTCCTCAACTATAAAACAGGAACCAAATGATCTTACAAGATGATTAAGAGAAGTAACCCCGAGAACCACATGGACTCTACGTTAGAGGCTCTCTTCCAGCCCCAGTTCCGGTCCTAAAACTCCTCGCGAGTGAAGTGCATGCTGTCTTTGCCTTGCCTTTTTGGAATAGAAGGTTTGCTTGCTTACCAGTCAATTCTACTTGATTGCTCAAACTTCAGAGTCAATGATTTTTCTAAATTCCAGCAAACTCTAAATTGGCCTTAATGGCTTTAAAGATTTGTGTGATTTGTGTGTTCTCCTTTGTTTTCTCTTTTGCTTCAATAGGCACAAAGGCTCTTTTGCCTAGGCTGTTCTTGGCCTCTGTCTGCCGGAAGAGATTTGATTTGTTGCATAAGAAATCAAAAGAGAAAAGACAAAATTTTTTTTCAACTTTTGACAACTAGAATTGCACTATGTAGCAAGACGATAATCTTGCAAGCCAGGCTATGTCTCGAGAAAACATTTTCTAAATGCTGATGGATCCTATTTAAGACATCAATATCCCAGAGGACGTGTATTCTTCTATATGCGGGCCTAGGCTGGGTGGAGGGCTGGGAGACCAGGGGATTCAGGTGAAGAATATGAACATGTGATAAATAAATAAAGGGGACACTGAGGGCAGAGGAGGAGATATCACCCCCATTCTTTGGGAACATTATCTCAGCATGGCAAGAGAGGTGCTAGCATTTGGTTTTCCGGCATTAGTCAAGTCCATGTTGATGCTGACACAGAAGTGAGAGCCAAAGGGCCTTTATGAACCAAAGATCCAGATGGACTGTAGGTCTATGGCTGCATGGGGGAAGTACAGAGATTCAGGGCTCTGCAGTCCTTAGTAGCGGGGAGTTCACTGACCAAACCAAATGGATAGAAAGGGTCATTGCTCCCCAGAGTCATAAATCAGCAAGGTGCACAACCACCAGGTAGATGTGGGGCAACAGCCACACACACCTGAGGACCAGCAGGAGAGCATGAAGATTCTTCTCCCTGTCATCTCAGTGAGAGAGGCAGGAGAAAGGCATGCTCCCGGAAAGACTGAGCACTTTAAATAATAATCAAAAAGCACATCTCCTAAATGTCCAGCTCGGATGACTAGATCAAACCGGAGTTGACCTCACTGGACATTCTATTAATTTGTTTTCCTGCCGTGCAGCAAGCAGTGATCTGGAGAAAGCCCAGATCATCAACAGGCAAAGTCAAGAGCCTATATTCCTTCTGTATGTCCACTTGGCACGTGTCTTACACTGGTGACTGGGCACGTTGCTGAGGTTCTGCAGTGAAAGTAGCAAGTGATCTTCCAAGACAATTCAGTATCTCTTGCAGAGTCTCCAGGAGTCCCAGGGGGTAACTGAATGCTTGGGAAGAGATCATGTATTCCTTCTAGCACCTGAGAGAGAAGGAGCGGGGGGAGAAATCTAATTCCCATGACACGAGGCAAAGGAGAAAGTTGACATATGAAGGGAAAGTAAAGATATGTCTAAAAAAAATTTTTGGTGACATTCGAAACAGAACCACACTGACACTGTCTGTTTGTTTTCAGTATCAGCTTGCAAAAGTCAAGTCTACCTTTGTTTCATGTTTGTGGTTGCTTCTAAAAGCAGCCCAGGGATGGTAAGAAGTCCTCATACCCTGTGCCACTAAATCTTACTTCCAGATTCGATGGAGTCCATGTTGTGCTAGAATCAGCTTGTACTTGGCTCTCAAGAGCCAATTCTGCACATTCCTAAATCCAGGGGCAAGGACAACACAATGGGAGCTTAAAATCAGCCATGGGGGGAGTATGTAAACCATGAAAATCAGCAAACCCTACAAATCAATGTGTTTGGGGTATTTTTCCTAGAGAGCCAGATATTAAAACATTTCTTAACACAGGGAGCCAGAGAAGATAGCAGGACCCAGTCCCCACCCCGACACAAGGACCTTCCTGTGTCTTGGTCTGCCCTTCCAGAGAGCTCAGGGAGCCACCTTACTTTCTGAGGAAAGAAGTGAGGGTGAGCCAAGGGTGATATTTGCCAGTCTGGGGTTATCTATGGGCTGAGCCTGGGGGCTCCAGCTTCTCGCCTTTGCTACATATGCTCTTTCACTGGCTATGTGACCGCTTAGCAGCACAGCCTCTGGCAGCACAAGCCTGGCCACGAGAGGACAGGGTTGGCTGCTCCAACAGCAAAGGAGAGCTCTGCAGGGACCGCGTGCTTCGAGAAAGGAGGTATCAGTTACCAAGAGTTCGTGGGTGAGGCAGCCACAGGTTTCATCGCCAATCGTGACATAATTCAGTGATTCTTTAACAAACTCGTCGGCGGTCTTGGTTATCATGTTGGTGTGTAAATACTTGGTCATTGCGGTTGAAACAGCATATGGGGTCAGCACCTACAATGGGGAATCAAGGCCATAACACAGGAGCAATCTGCCCACCCCCAAGACATGAACCCCTATTCTAACCCTCCCTTTATTTTCCAACTCTGTTCTTCTGTAAAAAGTCGCAGGATCTCCACTGATAATGGAGCACTGGAAAGGCATAGAACTGGCACAGAGCTGTGAATCAGAAAAACTGGTTTCTGGTTTAATTTCATCACTAACTCAAGCTGAGGCCTTAGCCACACAACGTCAGCTGGTTCAAATGTACACAGGGTGACTGAGGACATGAATTATCTCTTAAAACATGGTGACCAGACCAAAGATAAAAATGCAGGACAGTTAAATTTGAAATACAGAAAAACAAGGAAAAAAATTTCAGTATAATATGTCTCAAGTATTGCATGGGATATACTTACACTAAAAAAAATGTTATTATCTGAAATTCAAATTGAACTGGGTGTCCTGTATTTTATCTGGCAACCTTATGCGAGGAGCTTATGTCTAACATATACAAGCAAAGTTGGAGCTATTTAAATTTGGATTCCCACTTTCACACTTCAGTTAGGAGCCAGGAGTGACACATACTTGATCATCTTTCCTGTTGTGGTAAGAAAAATAAACAACCGCACATCGCGGCCAGCAAAACACCATCAGTATGTACAGCAATCATTTTGAAGATTTAACCGTGAGTGTGCCATTTTCATTTCTAATAGTAGGTCATAAAATTTCTTCCCAAACAATAACAAAAAATGTCTGCAAATTGTTTATTCCAGGTTCCAGAAAGCACTTAGCTCTAACTATGTTGCTGAACCAAGCCCATGCATGTCACTGACACCTCAAGACTACAGATGGCTGTGACTACCCAGCTCTGTTGACGGTTGGGACGAGGTCATCTCCACGATGGTTCTGTCATGGAGGTGAAACAGGAAACCACATACTCTTCCCCAACCACTAAAGAACCACAGTGTGGGGATCTTTGTGGCCCATCACAGATGAACAGCTCCCAAAGGACTTCCAACCCCTGCCTGCTGCCTCGTTCCAACAGGGATCAATTGCTGTTTTCTTTTGTTTCTTCTCCACAATTCCTCCCACCTAAGCCCGTCTCCTGTACCTGGGTCAGAGAGTAAAGGGTGGTTAGACGAGACCCCAATTTCTGTCCTGATGCAGTGCTCACTCACTGCATTTCCTCCTCCAGGGCATGGGTGAGGGCAGCAGCAGGCAGAACTAGGGCGGCTCAGTCGCCACTGTGATGGTCACAGGAACTCCCATGGTGTCATCCAGACCCTCCCTCCTGGCTGTGTATGCACAGCCGGTCCTGCAGGAGGCAGTGGCCCCAGCTCCATGGGAAGCCACAGTTCCTCGACCCAAAGACCCAGAGCTGTTAACCTCACCTGAATAATGATTCCTTTCTGTTTATATTCTGCTTGCAGTGCCTTGGAAAACGTGCACACAAAAGCCTGGAGCAAGAAGGAGAAAACACCTAAGGGAGAGCTTGTTTTGTCATCTGAGGCAACTGATTCAGATTTCCAAGGGTACTGCAGGGAGCCTACCTGCTTGACCTTAAATGCAGCAGTTTGCCTGATGGGAGTTAGGACTTTGTTTCTTGGCCTGGGAAAAGCTCCCTCAATGAGCAGGAGCGTACATTTTGGGATAAATACATGCCGAGGGCCACGGCATACAGACGACCCTACCCAGGGAAAGCTCTCCCTTGTCTCCCTGCCTGGGAACACCCCCTCCTCTGAGGGTTTGTTTTTAAGACTAGGGCATGGGACACCTGACCTGCCCCCAGGACAGAAGAAAGCTCCAGTGTTACTTGCTGGCAGCAAGAGACCAGAGCTCTGGGGCAAGGAGGTGAGTAGGGCCTGGAGTCCCAGGGGGGCTGTGCCTGTCCCGCTAGTTGCTGCAGGGCTCCATCAGCCCAGGGCCAGTGCCTTTTTCTAATTTGTACCCAGACATCTGCTGACGGGCCCTGTACATAGAAGCCCCCTGGACATTTGCCCTCCAGGCCAGTCTGTCCATCAGCTTGCCAGGGGATCTGAAGTCCAGAGGAAAATGCCAACGGGGAGAAATAAGAGAAAGAAGAAGAAGTTTGGCCTCCATGCTGTCACTCACCTTGGAAGCCGAATACATGGAGTAGAGAGGCCAGGGAAAGATGGCCACACCGGAAGAAATGTTCAAGATAAGGCCTTTCTGCCTAAAAAACAAAGTAAAGTTCTGAATGATTTGCTGCCTGATCACACGCACCCTGAGAGGAAAGACAGCAAAAGAGCTCCTGTGACTCTCACTGGAAAAGTCCGTCCCCTCTAGGATGTGCATCACGAGTTCTGCTCCCCAGAACTGTACGCTTCCCTACGGCCTGGATCACGACACCAAGCAGTGACCCCACTCAGCAGTCAGTTGACATCAAGGGCTGGGGACTGGAAACGGGTTCTGCTACAACAGAGATCCCCCACCAAAATGCCGAGGACCAACTCAGCTCAGACAAGACTCAAGGGGGAAGGGACCCTTCTTTCTCATATGTGACCACATGAGCTCAAGGTCCCTTTTAACTCTTCAAGATGACTCACGCAGGGACAGATGTCAAACGCAGAATCCTGTCTTGGGTGGAATTTGACAGCCCATCATCTACTCACACAGGGACCCACACACGAGTCTCCAGGGTCCTTACTTAATACTCTTGAAATTTGGTAACTTTAATCCTTCCCAAATAGATGGGTTCAATCCAAAAAAACCAACAAACTGCAAATTAGACTATAAAGCCAACCTCCTTCTTCCTCTAGGGAAGATAAAACTATCAACCATTTGTATTTAATGAATACCACGTGGGAAAAAGCCAGTTCCATAAGGGGTGTTGTAATAGGATAATAAAACCACACACTAAATAGAGACACTGATAGGTGGTGATTTTTTCTACTAAATTTGAGTAATAATAAGAAATGGCCTTGATCTCAGGCCAACCTCTGAAGTTTCTTTTATGTTCAACATGAGTTAATGTTTTTAATACAATGCATGCTGAAATGGCTATTCTCTTCCGCCAGCAGATGCTACACTTAACCTTCAACTATGCTTATCTGTTTGCAAAGCTGGCCTGGTCCAGAATGTTACATTTTCTCCTGCAAGCTGCATGTCCTTCATCACAGTTTTACCATTGGTTAAAGCTGCAGTGGGATGAACTTTCTCCGCCTACCGCCTTCACCGTGGCCCAAGTCCCCAGGTCAGCTAACGGCCAGGCCAGGGAGGCCATGCTGTTCTGTGCTTTTTCAAAAACAGACCTTACCTCGACTCCATGTGTTTCAGAATTAGCTGTGTCATCTATAAGAGAAGGGGTAGAGTTAAGTCCTCTGACGAAGGAGCTGAGTATCCAGTGGGTGGGAGCTTAGGGAAGTAGGAGCCAGAGGAAGCCGGAAAATGAGCTTAATCTCTCAGGTGGCCTTGAAAATCTGCTGACACTTGTCGGAGGTAATTCTGGCAACACTAGAGTCTGACCACACCCCACAAAAGGCAACCTAGATGAACAGCAAACTGTTAGAGTCCGCTGGTTTCGTCCCCATAACCCTAACGTCTTCCTGGAAAATGAGGGAGGTGAAAAATTATGGAAATTGGCTTCTGGCCATGGGATCAACGCTGAGGTTCCCCAGATACTCTTCATTCTGGGAGACAGGTGTAAGTAGGTTGGCCATGATAAACCTCACCCACAAGTTAGAAGTGGGGGGACGTCAGGAAACCTAACCAGTGTCCACGAACACTCCACATACAAGGCATGAGCTAGAGAAGGACATCGCAGTCCAACAGCAGCCATGTAAACAGCTTGCAGATGGTCTGTGGAATAGCTGCATAGAGAGCCCATGTCTGTCTATCCATTGGAATTGCAGGCTGGGAAGTCCTTTCCCTGTCCCAACTTGCTAGTCCCGGAAAAGGTCTTCCTAAGCAGTTCTGGAACTTAAATAGCCCATTAAGAGAGCTTTTAACTTCATAATTACAGGGCACCCCTTTTAGGAATTAAGGAAGAGGCAAACCCACAGACTGAAATGTTTTCAAAAGGACAACTGAGTGGCATCAGGCCTTGTCTCGGGAGCAGGTTTGAGGAGAAAACATCCAAACGCATGGGGAGGGGCAGAGAAATAAGGAGACTGAAGACCGGAAGGCAAATTTTGCCTGTTTTTCCATGTTGTCTGGGGGCCCTGCAGGAGCTTCCCGGCAGGCTCTGTCCCCGCCATTGCCCCTATATCGCAGGGCAGGCTCCTAAACCCAAGCCTGGGGACTCCAGATAATGTTCCCACTGCCCCGGGGCAGTGGTGGGGGTTGGAGTATCCGTAGACTATCTCCTGAAACACTGGATGTGGAGGGAGGGGGGAGAAGCATGAGGCCTGCATCATGCCGTCACCTTCCCCTTGCTCGGCCCACCTCACGAAGGGCACTGGGAAGCGCGGTTGGGCAGCACCCGCATCTCTTCCAAGCCTCCCGCCTGAATTCCCTATGATCCCAACAGAGACACAACATTGGACTTTGTGGGTCTCTCTGTCCCAAAGCTCCTGAAATTTAGTCTCTTACCCGAACTTCCCTTTGCCCATGAACTCATTCCCACATCTCTGCCCTTGACAGAGAATTCTGTTATTTCCAGGTGACTCCTTTGGGGTAACTAAGTGATGCTAGGCATGCTTCCAACCAGTGTGGCCAACTGAGGCACGGTGTACTTAGAAAGCTAATCTTCAATTAGTTTTCTTCACTATTTAAGGAAATTAGTGTCTACCAATATATATAACAAAATTTTTTTAGCAAATCAAAGCAATTCCCTGCTAAAGAGGTCAGAGGGTTGTCAAATACATTGGGGAAACCCTGTGACCAAATGGACCAAGCCTGAAAGATCAGTGTGTAAAATAACATGAAAGATTTTAGTGGTAAGGCAGCAGACAACAGTTGAACATATAAAACTTACAATTACACCAGCTGGGGTTTTAAAAAACTATTGATTGCTCCGCATAAAAAGAATGTATGTACCAATAAAAACTGAGCAGGAAACTTTAAAATACCGGTATGCTTACAGGAGACCAACCAACGATCAACTCAGCTCATCCACCTAAACATAATTTCACATGGTTCGTTCAGCATCCATCTCCCTCCTTATGTTGAGAGCAACCTCTTTTCCTTTGGGAAACCAGCCCTCCTCTCCCAGGCCTTGCTATAAAGATGAGACCTGCTGCTCCTTAACTGGGGTCCCAGCGCCATAAAACCAGGGATCATACCTGATTCACTGCCGTTAGTCAGAGTGGTCACAAGGACTGCCATGCACAGTTGGGAATATTGTATACTGAGCAAGGTGTCCAGCTGTGGGGTGACTGTAAGCTGAAAGCCCAGGGTTCACTCACAGGCAGTTAGAACGGCTCTCCACATTCAAAGGAAAGGGAGACATCGTGTGCACACAAAAGCATCATCTATCCACTCTAAAGCAGCACTTTTTTCCGAATTGTCTGCCCAGAGGGGTGCCTTTTTCTTACTCATTCAGAGGCACAACATAGGACAGCTTTGTGATAACCATGCCTATAAATGCTGACGCAGTTGACCCCAATCAAAGAACCTAACTGCTGAATGGCCCCTGACACACCCCTTAATCCAACACGGTCTCAACAGCAGATGAAGAATCGGAAGTTGGAGGGAGTTAAACAGCAACACTGCCCAGCTAACTAGTAGTTGAGATGAGATCAGAATACATACGAACTTGAGTTTCACTTCCACAAATATTTATTGAACATCAAAAGTCCAGAAAATCCAAGCCAGGCCTTCTGTCATTTTTCCAAACTGAGTGAACTTTCCACTATTACCAAAAACTAAAACTGGAAGAAGGTATTTTTTTTTAAAGTTGCCCTGTTATCCCAAATAAGTTTCAGTGTCATCAGGTCTAATATGTTCTGACATGTGACAAAATTAGATGTAAAAATAAGATTCAGATAGTCTGGAGAATAAATTCATCACTGTATTTTCTTGATGAAAACAGAAAAAGACAATCAAAAGACCACAACATGGCTTCTCAATCAAGTGCAGTTCAATATCAAAGACTTCCTCAGGGGAGAAAGCAATTTCCCCGAGTTGCCAGATTTCAAGTTACTACAGTTTAATGCAGTTAGCACGTATATTGACTACATACCTTGACTACCGAGGTGATGTTACAATGGATGAGACTCTGTAATAAACAATCACAACCACAAATTAGCTGGCGATTTGAGAAATTCCCCTGAGAAGGAGTCAGTGCTAAAGAACCATAACGTGGGCAAAACTGTGTGTCTGAGCAGTGCGCCTTACTGGCATAGCCTGGAAACTGATTCCTAATTCATGGCCACCAGGCACACACTGGGACCCGTAAGCATCTGACAGCCACTGTGACTCTCTAAGAATGTGATCTTGAGGAGAAGTTAATTAAGAAATAATTAATTTCCTTCAAAATTTAGGGACTTTCCTTCAAAACACGTTATTTCAAAGGGAGATGGTTAATTTCCATCTGGAGGAAGCAAGGTTAGCATATGTAGGCCTAGAAGACAATAGCATAGAGAATAGAAAGGCAAATGGTAATATAAGGTAGAGGTTTTGGGCTACAAGGGGCCAGATAGAGAATCTACTGAAATCACCCAAGACAGACAGAAAGGAAGGGAGGGACAGATAGAAGCAAGCACTGATGCAGACATAAACGGGGAAAGAGAAGCAAGAATGGAGCCTGCTTAATGGAGAGACACAGACTTGTGCCAGCAACAGGGAGTTAGATGGGGTTAGACATGTGACAAGGAGGGGAATTTTGCCAGGGGCGTTATTTGCCCATGCAGTAGACTTGGGGCTTACATAGGACCACAGGAATACCATGACAGCCTGTTTACAGTGGGTATAACTCCGTGATTCCGAAAGTCAGGGCCTGGAGGAGAGTCAGCCAACAGTGCTTTCAAGGACTGTTAAATGCATAACAAACGCAGTCCTGCCCTCCGCAGCAGCCCCATGGGTCGGTCAAGCTCGCCGCACTCGCAACACCCCCACACGCGGTTTGCAGCACAGACCTTCCTCATGCTGAAAGCTCAAAGAAATCCTATGACTTGCGAAGACAAAGAAAGCCAAAGAATTGGCCTTCTCCCACTTACAAGTACAGATGTGAATTTGTTAGCCGACACAAAGCCCCGAAAGATTAAAGCAGAACACAGAACCCCAAAAGAACAGGACAGTGGACAGGTACGTTCTGATGTGCAGAGAAGAAGGATGTCTCTATTCCAGAGGGGGTTGTGAAAAGTGGTGCCCTTGCCCGTGTGTCAGGTACCAAGGTAAAGAGAGAGGCCACGGACACCCACGTGGAATACAGAATTCGGCCTGACCGTGTCCCAGGTACCCCTTCCCAGGTCCGGGGGACTGCCCAGCCAGGGGGCCCAGGTTGCAGTGAGGGGAAATCATCCGCAGAAAGAGCCCAGGCCTACCTGGATTTCATCGGGTGTATCGAGGAAGTGGCTCGGGAGAAGGTTTGGAAGCATTCCGACGTTGTTGACTGACAGAGGCAGAATAGAAAGATGTCAGAAGAGCAGGTAGCAAATGTTTATTAAAAGCCTTAAACATGTTTATATTCAACCCCAGAAGTTCCTTTTCTTGGGAAGTTTTCCTAAGGAAACACGTACAGAAAAAATGTATAGACAAGGCTGTTCTTTGCCCCATGGTTTGATAACTAGGAAATTGGAGGGGAAAGCAGTTGTCCTGTAAGAGGGAACATCAGGGGGACAGGGGGCAGCCAGATGGTGGAGTGCGACACGCTTTCACAATGCTGCAGCTGCTTAGCAGTGTAAAGACACGGGGAAACATTTGTGGTGTGTGGTTTTTAAAAAAGGTTACAAAACAGTATGTAAATTTGTGTATGTGTCTGGAAGGATAGACATCAAAACGTTATCTCAGGCTGTTGGGATTTTAAGAAATTTATAGATCTTTTATGTGCTCGTGTATTCTTTTTGGGGTTTTTTGCAATAATGTGGTTTACATTTTTATTAGTGAAAAATTTAACTATTTTTAAAATTCAATAGGAAGTCTAGAAATCAAATCTTCTTTCCAAGTATAATACAGACACTGTGCTCTGTATGAGCTTATAAAATGTCACGGAAAAAATATTAAATATTATTATTATCATCGTCTTGTTTCCTGAATACCAAAGTCAATTCTCAAAGAACCATGCTGACTCACTATTTCATGACTCAATCACAGCAATATTTGTCTGTTAAACTAATTCTTTAGGAGGGTGTTTCTGAGATTCTTCCTGTCTAACATCCAAATCAGTGGGAAAAAATCCATTTTCCTATTATAAAATATGCTTGGGAAGGTTGACATATCTTAGTTTCATGTGTCCAAAGCCATAAATAAATTTGTTAATCCAATACGCCTCTTGAAGAATTGAGCCGTAATATTCTGTTGAATGCTACAGCTTAAAAGACAGTCCAGAGTCAAGTTCAAGTTTACCACGGAAAAATCAAGAGTCACTAAGATAATTACTTCCCTGATGTCTTACAATCAGTTTTGTGTTTTGCAATTTACTTACCTAAAATTCCAATGTCTAAGCCTTTAAGTTTTTCTCTAATATAGTCATAGATGTTGTCTTTGGTAAAATCTGCTTGTATAATCTTCACACTGCTCCCCGTAGCGCACTCTGCATTGGAGACAACAGGGATTCTTGAATGAACGGGAATCCAAATCCCTCCCTTGCTCATGGACTTCTCCAATGCTCCTGTAATGTGCTAAAAAATTTGTGAGTGATGATTTCTGGTGTTTCTAAGAGTTACTATGGTGACAAGTGCATGCACCAAAATAAATTTAATGCAGTGATTCTCAAAGTGGGGTCCACAGGCCACAGCATCCAGATCGCTGGGAACTTGTTAGAAATGCAAATTCGCAGGCTGCACCCCAGACCTACTGAACCAGAAACCCTGAGACTAGGACCCAGCGATCCGTTATTGCATGCACTCCCAGTGACATTGATCCATGGTCTAGTATGAGACCCCCAGTCTAGAGGCTGTGAGAGTATAGTGTGATATTGCCTCTGCTCAGGGTCAGGCCCCCTTGGCTTAGAGCAATCCTCTGTTTTTTCTAACACTTCAGCATTCACAATACATACACAATATCTTATTTTAATCCTCTCTACAACATTGTGAAGTAAATTTTACACCCATTTTCAAGAGGAGAAAACTAAGGCTTAGAGAGGCTAGCTTGCCCAAAGTCACCCACACTCTGTTCCCTCCATGCCACTCCGCTGTTCCATGTGGACTTAGCCTTGTGCCGGAGCTTTCGGCGGATATGAAAGCAACAGGTAGGTTTCACCAACTGCTGCCTACTCAGCTTTGGGGTTAAACCGAGTATTTCTGGGAGAAATGATCTTGAGGCTTAGTTTGGGGAGTGGGAGGTGCTTTCAGTCCAAAGACCCTTCTTGCTTTTCAAGAGGACAATAAAAAGCACATCTTAGCATCATGACGGAAGCACTGAAGAATGTCCTAGTCCTGGTCAGAGTGCTTTTGATATGCAGACACGGAACAAAAGCAGAATTCATTAGTTGAAGGGCACTGAGCCTCCACTGGGCCTCCAGCCCCGTACCTCCCTCATCTGTCTCCCATTCCAAATCTCCCTCAGGGACACAACACCATTTCCTGATAGCCTGTCCCAGTCTTCACAAGTCTTCATAACTGAAGACTCATTCCTTTGAGTTAAGGACATTACGAATTGCTAAATTAATAATTAATTATTAAAATAAATTACCCAAAGAGGGATATGATTATTATTAACTAAGAACACTTCACAGTGAGTCATAATAATAAAACATTGTAACGTGAATGCTGCCTCATAGAGTTGTACGGTGTACAACCTTCACAACCATACGTGGCAGCCCTGGATCAAATCTTTTTTTAAAAAATCTGACGACCACCAGTAAGCATCACCCCTCACCTTCCTGCAAGGAACAGGGCATAGACATAGGGAAATGAAGTCCCAAACAGATCCTGTTTTTGAAGGGAGCAGCAGAAGAAACAGGGTGGCTGGGACCTGTGGGTGAGCAGAACTAACTCTAGAGATGAAGACACCGGACCAAAGGAGATAGTGGACCTATGTGTGCGCGAGTCTGTTCCTACTTCATCCAGCCCAAGGAATCCCTGCTGAACCAAAGCTGCCTATGTCCTGCACCTAACTTTGTCCAGTGAGCTCCCCACAGAAGGGCCAGTGCCCAGGCTCCAGGAGCAGCCAGCCTTCGGCGCTGATGGAGCCTCCAAGGCAGGACAGAAGCAGACTTGGTTGGTGGGCTCCACAAACATCTCCTTGGTTTCTCGGGGTCACTCACCAATCTCTGCGGCCGTGGCCTGTAGTTTGTTAAGTGTCCGGCTAATGAGCACAATGTTGAGTCCTTGTCTTGCTAGCTGGGAGCAAGGGTGGGAAAACCAAAAAAGAGAAAGATGTAAGCAGATAGGGAAGGCTTATTTTAAAGGTGAATTGGAGCATCAGCCCCTTGGCCACAGCGCAGTGGGTTTGCCCCTCCTGGGTTGTGACAAAGGTTTCTGGATCATGAGCAGAACAGCCACACTCGGCCGGGCTCGAGGTGACATAACAATAGTAGTCTACTTTTTGTTCATTATGTGCCAAGAACCATTTATACAGACCCACAATCTGAACGCCTTCTCATCAGAAATGTCTGGGCTCAAATGTGTGCTGGAATTCCACACGAAGCAGATAACAAGTCTAGGGCTCCCCCTGTTACAAAGCAGTATTTCTGCAGAAACATTTTTTTTTAAGATTTTATTTATTTATTTATTTATTTATTTATTTGACAGAGAGAGAGACAGCCAGCAAGAGAGGGAACACAGGCAGGGGAAGTGGGAGAGGAAGAAGCAGGCTCCCAGCAGAGGAGCCTGATGTGGGGCTCGATCCCAGAACGCCGAGATCACGCCCTGAGCCGAAGGCAGATGCTTAACCACTGAGCCACCCAGGCTCCCCT
The DNA here is from genome assembly GCF_002007445.2 of Ailuropoda melanoleuca. Taxonomy (NCBI): domain Eukaryota; kingdom Metazoa; phylum Chordata; class Mammalia; order Carnivora; family Ursidae; genus Ailuropoda; species Ailuropoda melanoleuca. The sequence goes on from NC_048234.1 coordinate 41,430,906, forward strand.
GCAGAAACTTTTGAGCTGCTTGCTGTTCACAAGGACCTTCTCAAGGTTCACTTCACTCGGGCATGGTCGTGAGCCTGAGCTCTCTCTGTTCTCTGGCTCCCAGCAGAACAAAAAATAGAATAAAGAACAGAGGGTAAACCGAGGCTTCCCTGAGATCAGGAAGGAGCTCTTTTTCAGAGTGGATGGTGCCTTGATGCAGGGGGCTGAGTGGCAGCGTGCAGGGGAGGCACGCACTAACATGGCACAGGGGAGAGGCAAACTCGCCGTGCCTGTCACGGACAGGCCAAGACTCCTCACACCTGAAACTGTCACAGAGAGAAAAGCTAGAGCTTTCCCTGAAGACCAAAGGAAAAGCCAGCATTCGTTTAAGCCGAGACTGATCTCATGTGAGTTAGTGACCACGGAGCCTGTTAAGTGAAATCTTTCTCTGTGGTTTTAATTAAGTGATTTATACTTTTATTTTTTTAATTGTGATAAAATACATACAGCATAAAATTTGCCGTCTTAACAAATACACGGAATGTTTCATGAATCTGTGTGTCATCCTTGTGCAGAGCCCTACTAATCTTCTCTGTATCGTTCCAGATTTAGAGTATGTCCTGCAGAAGCGAGCACTGTGCCATTGTTGTAATACAGAATTATATATTACAGAAAATACCAAAAAAAAGCTGAATTAAAGACCATAACATGGGATCTTCAATAGCCAACAGGTCAATCTTCAAGCCAATGGTTTCCAAGTCACCCAGGGAGGTGTCAAAGAAAACACTAATCCCCATCCAAACCATCCAAATAAAAATGTCTGGGGTTGAAGCATCAGCATTTACATCTTTTTATATTTTAATTTATTAAATTATACTATGAAATACGCAAGTACAAGCCCATTGTAAAAGATGTCCCCAAACCCCCCCAGTCCTACTTCCTTACCCGCCCCCAGGCTCCTTCAGTTTGGTGTTGACCCTGTTGTCTTTTTCTCTGCATCTACGTGCGTATAGAAGTACACACAGAAATAAACATGTTTTGTGGGATTTCTTTCCTTTCACACTTCATAAATGGCATTGTAAATACTGTGCTTTTACCTTAATGATGTGTCTTATCTCTAAATAGCGTATCTATCTCCCTATCGGTCCAGTTTGAGTCCCTTGATCCTTTTCTATTGCTTCATAGTGTCCCGTAGTTCACTTTTGGGTGAGCACTTCAGTTATTTTCAAGTTTTCCTATTACCGATATTGCTACAATAAACCCCCTTCTATTTAGCTTTTTGTGTATACAAGTGAATTAATTCCTAGAGTAGATAGGCAAGAGGAAGTGGAATTGTTGTATCAAAGGGTGCTCGCTTTTTAAATTTTAACAGTGTTGCCAAATGCCGTTCCTTAAAACTGTCCCACCAAAAATATAACCATAGCTATTTCTTCACACTCAAGCCAATATTTTTTATTAGCAAACTTTTCAACTTTTCCCAACCTAATGGTTTAGAAATTATAGCCCTGTATTGTTTTAATTTGTATTTTTCCAAGTATCAGTGGGGCTGAGCACTTTTTGTATGTTTCTGTGAGTTACCAGTGTAAACATTTTGCCCCTTCTTCTACTGGGTTGTCATTTTCTTAAAAATTTATAGGTGTCTTGTGGTTTTTTAATATATTCTGTGTATTCATTATTTGCCCACTATTTATTTAGCAAGTATTTTCTCCTTTATTTATGGAACCTTGACCATACATTATATGTTAATTTTCATGTTATCAAGTTTGTGGATATTTGGTATGGCTTCTTAAAAATTTCCTTTATGAACTTCCCTAACTCCAAGGATATAAAGATATTTTCCTATAACCCTTCACAGTGTTTTTATCTTTCTTGTTTATTTTTGAGAATAATGTGAGTGTGAAATCACCCAACATTATTTTTTTCAAGGTGGGTGGCAATTTTCTTGACATTTTTCTATTTTTCCATTCCTTCTTGATTTAAAATGCTATCTTAGTCATATGCCAAATTCTTATATGTACATGGGTCTGTTTATGACCTACCTGGTCTGTTTCACTGACTTACCGGCCAATTTCTGTGCCAGTGCCACTTCTGCTTGAATCACAATCTTATAATAGGCTTTGATGTTTGATATGTGGAACAGGAAGTTCCTACGATTTATTGTTCTCTTTCAAAATGTGTTTGTTTTATCTTCTAAGTATAACTTTCCAAATGATAAAATTGTATAACTTTCCAAATGATAAAATTGTCGAGTCAAGTAGTATATAGAAATTAGAGATATATAGGGGAAATAATATCTTATAATCTTATGATCTTTGCAGTAATCAGTTGTCTCATCCATAAATTTGGTATCCATTTAACCCAATGTTATGTGTTCTTCTAAAAACTTTTTAGAAGTTTCTTCCTATAAATCTTGGGCATTTCTTGTTAGTTTGCATTAGTCACATGGCCCCACGTAGTTGGAAGCGAGTCTGGGAATGCCCCTGCTGGGCAGCCACCTCCAGCTACAACTCTCCACCGTGGAAAAAAGAGTAGGGATCTGGGAGGACATATAGATGTTCCTGCCACCAATACCTTACATTAATTTGTTGTCATCATGAATTAAGTTATTATGGAAAGCAAAAGAAACTCTAGAATGAACTACGTAGGTTCAATTCCTGTTTTCCACCACTTAAACTTGTGCGCACAAGTTACTCAAACCAGACGTTCCTCATTAGCAAACCGAAGACACCGATCGACATACTTCATTAAATTGTTCTGAGAATCAAATGAAAAAACACACTAGAAGTGCGTGGTGCACAGCCCGCCACGCAGCAAGCGCCCAACAGCCTCAGCTGTTTGTTCTCTATATTCTACTCTGTTACTCTGTCTGATTAGGACTCTGTGCAGCCATCCAGCTGGATTCTTTTATTCATGGTAATAGCTTCTTCGTCAATGCTTGGCTTTTCATCATAGACAATGATATTCTCTACAAGGTACAGTTTTGTCCCTTCCTCTCCAATATTTGCATATTTTGGGCCTCATTATCTTGGCTAATATCTCCTGCACCCTGTTAAGCAAATATATGGTCTGTCCTCTACCATACTGAGAACACTTATACAATGTTTCTCAATACAAAGTATGAGGTTTCCTGTTATTTCTGAAAGTTATTTTTTATCAATTTGGGAACATTTTCATCTATTCCTTTTTGCCAAATCACTTCTTTTTTAAATGGCTGGATTCAGTTTGCTAATACATAACTTGGATCCCAATTCTCTTATGCTATCTTTGTCCCATTTTGATAACAGAGTCATGCTAATCTGTCTACACAATTCCTGAAACCTGTAGGGTCACCTACTTGTCCCAGCATTTTTCCAATTTTAAAACTCAAAGTCCCACATCCCAGGTTCTGCCCTAGTCCCAGGCGAATCAAACTGGTTGGTCATCCTAGAAAAGTTTCGGGATTTCTCTTCTTATTCCTGGAAGGTTTAGTAATATTTACTTGTGAAAATATCTGGGTTTCTTATTTAGGTAGAGCTATTCATAACTGCCTCTTGCACCTCATGCATGACTTGAGCCAACTTTACTCATTATGTTTCCATAGGAAAGTCATGTCTTTCATCTACAGTTTCAATTTATTAACACAAAGATTTAAATAGTCTTTTATTCCTTTCTTTTTTCTTCTTCCTCTACTTTTTAAAAAAAAAATCTCCTTGACTGTAGCTAGGATCCTAATGTTGTTCCTTTTCTTTCTTTTTTTCTCTTTTCTTGAGTTTTTCAAAGATTTCTTCCCTTTTCTGTTGTTTTTTTTTTTTAAGCAGCTTTGAATGAGCAGTAAATTTATGATGATTCTGTCACCCATTTTTGTTCTTCTCTTTATTAATTTCCTCCTTCTGTCTCTTTTGGATTTATTTTGTTGTTCCCTTTCTCGAATTTCTTGAAAGCTAAGACTACTTACAGTCTTCCTTAGTTTCTAAAACAGGAATTTAAAGCCAAAAATCTTCATCGACATAGCACTTAGACCATAAATCACAGGAGTGCTCATTTTTATTTTTTCTCTAATATTGGAGCAATGCCAAAGTATAATTTTTTAATATAGATGAGAGGATGGATATCATTCTCTAAAATCACTTTTAATTCTATTGCATGGTAGTCAGTAAACATAATGGTATTTTTTTTGCTATTTGTAACTTATCACAATTTTCTTTGTGGCACAATAAGTAGACTTTTATGAACGTTCCACGCATACCCTTAAGGAATGTGTGTTTGCTTTTCGTTGGCTAGGTTTTATATATTTTTGTCTCTTAAATTAAAGTTGAGGTTTACCAAATGGCTTACCAAGTATTGGTTAAACTGGTATGAGAGGGTATTCAAATTCCTTATAAACTTGATGTTAAATTACAAGTTTCAACAGAAGTCCAAAGACCCAATAGAAATCAGATCACAAAGGGATTTCAATAGAGAAACAAAAAAATATATATTCAAAATAAATCTAAGAACCAATAATGTGTGGCGCCTGGGTGGCACAGCAGTTGAGCGTCTGCCTTCGGCTCAGGGCGTGATCCCGGCGTTATGGGATCGAGCCCCACATCAGGCTCCTCTGCTGGGAGCCTGCTCCTTCCTCTCCCACTCCCCCTGCTTGTGTTCCCTCTCTCTCTGGCTGTCTCTATCTCTGTCGAATAAATAAATAAAATCTTTAAAAAAAAAAAAAGAACCAATAATGTGATTCTTGAGCCCATCCCCAGGTCACCCCTCACTCATATAAAAAAAAAATATGACAAGATAAAGAGCCTGGCAATTAAGAGAGTTTCATGAAGAGGATTTCTGTGTTTCTGTCTGCTGCAAGCTGTGCCTCCCGTCCCCAAGGCCAGGGTGAGGGAGGAGCATTACTTATCTCTTGCCTCAAGTCAAGGGAGTGGGATACCATCCCTCTCATTTCATGTTGTATATGCTTTCTTGTTTATCGCTCCCCACCTTTGTTTTTGCCTGAATCAGTTAATCAGCAAAGCTGTGGTCACAAGGTAATCCTGAAATCTCAGCCGTTTACCATAACAAAGGTTTATCTCTTACTCATTATGCTCAAACTGTAGACCCGTCAGACAAATGCTCCCCCAAATCTACAGAGCAAGGTCATGGCTTCTCGGTGCTCTGACATTGGAGCTTTTTGCTGCTGTGGGCTAGGCCACCCTTCAGACTTGTTTTTTTCCAGGACCACATAATGGGAGAGAACCTGTGTGAGGTGAAATTCTATGCAAAATGTCCACCCCAAGGCAAACAGACCTCAGCAGAACCAGAGCTGGGGGAAGAATTCAGGGCTGAGGAGGTCAGGGTTCAAGATGAGAGCCCATTCACCAGAGCCATGTGAGAGGAGCTCACTGGGGTAGAGAACCCAGGAAAGTGCCCCAGAGGGAGCGTGAGCGTCAAACCATTTCCAAGCCCAGACAGCCAGTCTCCCTCTCATGATAATACCAGGCATATCCTTCCTTCTCTCCGCCCACCCACTCCAAACTCCTGCTCCCCACCCCAGGCAGGCGCAGACACTTCAGTGGGCAACCAGGAAAGAGAAACAGACCATAGCACTATATCACGCCCCATGAGTGTGGTCTCCAAAGCAGGTCCCAGCTGCAGGAAGGGAGAAGACTGAACTTCAGTTCATGATCAGCATCTTGATTATTGCAGGTGATTGGACACTGGAACTGTGGAACTGAAATCTGTTTGCATCTGGAAGTGACCAGAAGACCTCATTTTATCTAAGAGGGATCCGTGAAGTAACAGGACCAGAGGCAGAGAAAGAACCAGAGCTGTGGAACTCTAGCTTCAAAGAGACAAAAGGATCATGGAACACTACCACAAAAACTAAGGATATACTGTATGGTGACTAACATAACATAATAAAAAATTATTTTAAAAAAATTAATTAATTAAAAACAAAGAGACAAAGGGAAACTGTGATCATGAGTGTGCCCTATGAGTCCTGCCAAGACCACCTATCTAAAAAACTGGTCACACTGTATATTTCTGTTTCTGAAAGAGTCATGGAACTCTCCCACAATGGTTGCCAATTCATCAAATGCTTCTATTCCAATCAGTTTCTACTTACAATATTTTGAAGTTATTATTGTCAGAAATAGGATCGGCTCAATATGAATAATATGAAACTTATCAATATGAATATTTATCTTATAATCTTGAATTTTATTTTGTCTAATACCGATATTGCTCCCACTCCTTTCCTTTCTTTTTGCATTTTCCTAAGATATGTTTTTTTCCATCCCTTTACCTTCAACCTTCCTATATTTAACATTGGATTTTTTTTTTTAAGCTCTTTCTGAGTATCTGTTATTTATCAAGAAATATAACCAGGCACATTTACTGATACTGCAAAATTTACCACCTGGCTCTGGCTATCTTGTTTTAGTTTTCCTGTTCACTGTGTTTCCTTTGTAACTGTTCTCACTTTGTAGTAAGCGAGACAAGATAGGCAAAGCTGGAGTGAAAAAATAGACCCAGACATCAGCGGCATAATGCAGGAGAGGTTTGCTTTTCCTCATACCATGCTTTCTGCAGAGAACCCGACAGTCCGGCCAGACCCCTCCATGAAATGACTCAGGGATCCAGGCTTTGTCCAGGGTTCAAACTGAAATGACGGAAGCAAAGGACCTAGGTGCAAAATTTAAAGAGGGTCTCACACTCAGGTTCATGGTCACCACACATGTCTCACCTCAGTCCCAGCCCTAACTTTTCTATCCACTGGCTCCACTGTCTCAACACAAGGCCTCCACGGCTTTGCCTAATATTGGGCAATTGAGAACTGAACTTGATTGTACTATAGCAAAGACAAATTCATATCTTTTTGAAAAATAACTTACAAAAACAAGAACAGCGGTTTTTTTCCCCAAACTAAATACAGAAAGACCTCTTCTGTATCTGGATTAGTGAAGCATTTCCATAAATGAAAAAATGTTCACAAAACAGTAAACATTTCATAAAAATTCTTACAAGCAAAAGAATACACAACAAACATATTAGCAAGGTTGCAGGTGGGAGGAAGAGAAATGGGAGATGATAACGAAAAAAAAGAAATTGAGAGAGGAGCCTTGTATGGATCCATGATAGCAACTCAATCTTCCGTGTCTCTGATTAACAAATAAGAAAGAGCCTACCTCCGGTTTTTGTTTGTTTTTTCATTTGTTTTGCTATTTAAATTCCACATATAAGTAAAATCATATGGCATCTGGTTTTTGGTTTTTTGTTGTTTTTTTTTTTACCGTCTGGCTTATTTCACTTAGCATAAAACCCTCTAGGTCCATCCATGTTGTTGAGAATGGCAAGATTTCATTCTTTTTTTACAACTGAGTAACATTCCTTTGTGTATACATACCGTATCTTCTTTATCCATTCATCCCTCAGTGGACACTTACATTGTTTCCATATCTTAGCTACTATAAATAATGCAGGCAAAGAAGATTAAGAAGTATACGAACTTCCAGTTATAAAATAAGTAAGTCACAGGGATGGAAAGTACAGCATAGGGAATATAGTCAATAATACTGTAATAACTTCTTATGGTGACTGAGGGTAACAACACTTACTGTGGTGAGCACTGAGTAATGTCTAAAATTGTCTAACCATTGTGTCATACACCTGAAGCTAACATAATGTATGTCAACTACACGTCAATTAAATATATATATATTATATATATATATATATATATATATATATAATTCTACTGTAGAAAAAAATAAAAAAGAGAAAGAAGAAGAATAAAAAGAGAGTGGGGTGAGGAACAGGGAAGGAAAATAGAAAACACTAGAGCACACCTGCCTGGGTAGACCTATGTTTTCATGGAAATAAGGGTAGTAGATGTGTCATCTCCCTACCATTGTTATTATTAAAATTAATATTTTTTTAATTTTTTAATTAATTTAATTTCAATAACCATTAATCATGAATGCTAAGTTTTACAGTAGCCTTGCTACCAAAGTTAATTTTCTTCTGTATAAAATCTTATTTTACAGCTGCCTTTAGCCATTCTAGTTTATTTTTTAGCTAAGGTTACCCCTAACCTTATCAATGAATAAGACTATTTGCACACTTTCTGACAAAGAATTTTATATTTCCATGTTAAATTCTGAAAGAAAACTTCATCCCAAACTTAAATACAGGCAAAATGATGATTGCTTGATTTTTTTTTTTTTTTTTAAGATCACCCTAGAATTTTTTCCAAGAAGTCTTGACCTCATCTGACACTTTGGGGCATGTAACTTTGCTGTTATGGAATTTTCACAGTCCTTAGCCAAAGAAGGTATAGACAGACATCTCACAGCCAGCAAAGTTAGGGACGGAGGACCTGTCAGGACTTAATAGTCTGGCAGAGAAACTAACCCAGAGGTGACACAGTTATTACCCTGTAGAAAGTTAGCCCAGCTGGTACCTAACTTGGCAATATAATCCCACATTCCTTTCCAACCGACTATTCAAATCCTTATTCCTCAAACACCCTGCAGTCAGCAATTTGGGTTCCTACTGGATCCTTACTTACTAAGTTGGATAAAACTTTAACAAGTGCTATCATGTATCTTTGTTTGAGACTTGTGCTCTCACAACACTGAAGATAAAATATTGGTCGATCCTTTGAGTTATTTGGTTAAAGGGCCACAACAGTTGGACTATAACCCTAATATCTACAAGATATCAGAAATGACTGGACTACCATGTTCTAGTAAAGACAAAGAATATCAGAGCAGAGTTTTTAAATCTCACTTTATGATATTTTCAAGAAATATAGCCAAAACATAAGGTCACAGAAAGGTTGAAACTAAAAGGAGAAAACAATTGTATACATAAGGTGAATACCAACCAACAGAAAAAAGGCATAGCTTTATTGATGCCAATCAAAACGGCCACTAAAGCATGTAAGTGTTACTAGAAATAAAGACTAGTAAAAAGTTCAGGTCATCAAAAAGATACAGCAATTCTAACCCTGGATTTCCTAACAAAATAGCCTTAAAAGAGATGCAAGGAGAGCTGAAAAATACACCATCAGAATAGAGGGTTTTCATTTCCCTTTTTGGTAACTGTTGGATGATACACATGAACATTTGGTAAGGATATAGGCTACTGAATCCACATAAATTATACACTAAATCTAACAGGCATGTATATGCACTGAACAATTGCAGGTACCATTCTTTTGAAACTTGAGTCTTTAAAAAAAAAACTAATGAAACTGGGAAATTTCTATTTTCTTAATGAAGGCACAAATAAACCATAAACAACATTAGGAATGAAAAGGTGGGAATAATTAGAGATTCAGCTGAGATTTAAAATACAGAAAAGGGGTTTCGAGAGGAAACAACACAATAGTTAATTTTGCTACCTCCTGAAATTCCATTAAATGGGAGGCAACTTTTTTCAAGACAAACATAAACCCACAGGGACATAAGAGCCAAGAGCAATCCCGAATTTTTTGTTCCTAGGAAGCAGATGGGTAGCAGCCCAAGCCTTACACCAGCCATGGGGTAAGCTGAGGACTGAGAAAATTTATACCATTAAAATCCTCAAAAGTCTCAGACAGTATCAGCACCAAACCTGGGGTGAAGGGGGAGTTAAACGGGGGAGACAGGGGTCTTCTCTGAGACCAAGGGGTTGCACAAACTATGGCCCTGCCAGTTCTGACTCCAAAAAGATAGCAGCCAGGCCTCGGCCACGCGGGCGGGAGGTTAGCTCTTCTCTGGGGAATCTTACCCACATCAAGACACTGGCCTGGGGGCTCCCGAGCCAATCACACTCAGCTCTAGGACCCACCCCATGCTCAGTCCAGGCAGAGTCCTCAGGCCCTCCATCCAGCTCTCAAACCCAGACAGACCAAGGATTACCTGTGGGAAGCTGCTAACATGAAAGACAGAGGGCCAAACCGGAAAAAAAAAAGCAACTTGGAAGGAGAAGAGAGTTTTTTGAAAGCAGAAAAAAAAATCTATATATCCCAGAGGGATAAGAGAAGCTGTTACTCTGTACAAAGAACACGCTGCACTACAAAGGTGTAAACAGAACACAAAAGAGCTCTCAGAAATGGAAACAATTTTCAATTTCTAAAAAAAAATTTTCATTCTTAAGTTTTTAGAAATTTGAAATTTCCGGGCACCTGGGTGGCTCAGTCGTTAAGCGTCTGCCTTCTGCTCAGGGCATGATCCCTGCATTCTGGGATGGAGCCCTGCATCAGGCTCCTCTGCTGGGAGCCTGCCTCTTCCTTTCCCATTCCCCCTGCTGTGTTCCCTCTCTCTCTGGCTGTCTCTCTGTCAAATAAATAAATAAAATCTTTAAAAAATAAAAATAAAAGAAATTTGAAATTTCAAAAACAAATAGCAAAAAGTGAAACGTTCAATAAAATGGAGGATAAAATTAATGAAATCCTTTTGAAGAAAGGAAAGCAGAGACAAAATGGAAATTATGAGAAAAAAAGAGACAAATAAAGGATGATTCCAGGATCTGAATAATAGGAGTTCCAGAAAAAAACACAATTGGCATCTGAGTAATTGGAATTCCAGAAAGTAGAGAGAAAGTGGGGAGAGAGTAAACGCTCTGGTGCAACTTGTTTTACGGGGTGACCTGGCTGTGTCCCCCACCACCTAACCTCTCGATATTTCTGCTCATTTTCTGAACATTCTCAGTTATTTTGTGAACCAAATGACAACCTTGGACTAAATCCTTTCCTGCTTTCGTTTTTTGTACATAGGAAGAGAATGCTACAAAAAATTATGCCAATAAATTTTAAAACTTAGGTGAAATGAATATATTTCGAGAAAAATATAAATTTCCAAAACTTATTCAAGAAAAAATTAAAAATTCAAATAGTTCTATAACCACTTAAAATAATAACAATAATAGTAAGGTGATGTTGATAATGGTATAAATGAGTAGTTTAAATTGTCCCACAAAGAAAACTCCAGTGACAGATGGTTTTACAGATAAGTTCTATCAAATATTAAAAAAAAAAAGCATCGTGCCTAAATTGCACAATCTTTTTCAAACATTAGAAAAAGGTAAAATTCCCCCATTCAGTTTACGAGGTCAATATAACTTTAACACCAAAACTTTGGAAGCTAGTTGGCATTATCTAGTAATGTTGACAATGCATAATCTACAAGCCAGCAATTCTGCCCTGGGGCATGTTCTCAACTCTTGCACAAGACCTTCAGGAGGACATGGACAAAGTGTTCATACCAGCACAAATAGAAGCCACCAGGATGTCTGTCACTAAAGCAAAGGATAACTAAATTGGGATACACATATGTCATGGAATAGTATACAGTACTGAAAATGAATGAACTGTGTTCTATACACATCAGCATGGATGAATTTCAAAAGCATAATATTGACCAATAAGAAACATTACAGAAGACAAATGAATCAATTTACATTAGGTTCAAAACAAACAATATGTTGTTTAGGGATGCATGCCTGTGTAATATAACTTTTTTTTAAGCCAGAAAATTGTTAACACGATGTTCATGACCTCACTTCTTCATCGGTGGGGTAACAGAGGGGGAACACAAAGGCAGGACATGTGCGACCAGATGGCAGGCTGCAAGGACACTGGGGATGTTCTCATTCTTAAGCTGAGTGGTAAGGAACACATTACTCATTTTATTACTTTTTGTAATCACACTAATGGATTATATACACTCCTGTCTGACAACCTCTGTCTCTCTATCTCAGTCTTGCATGCACGTACACTACGGTGAAGGTGGGATAGTCAAAGCCTGGATTAGAAATTACAGGATTGAGGTCAAGCCACGCAGTAACAAGGCAATGAGTCCAGGGGAGCACAAAACTAATTAAAAGCTGCTATTTTCACTTAAGGCAAAGATGAAAGAGAATAACCTGGGAGGGCAACAGGAGTACTTTACAGAGGAGAGGAATTTAGACATTAGGAAGAAGAATTTCCTTGCTGAAAAGACAAAACACCACCACAAGTTGCCAAGTAAGTGTGTGATGATACTTAAAAATAGGGCAAAGCAGTTATTTTTCTTCAGTTGGTCTGAGGCAGAGCTGGCTAAGGGATTTTAATCCAAGGGCCAACTCTGTGCCGTTACCTATAGCTGCCAGGAGCCCTGATGGGACAAGCCCTCTGCCCCGGTCCGCCACACTGGAGCGGGGAGCAGCTCCCACAGCAGGGCCATCGCACATGCTGGGCAGTGCCACTGAACTGCCCAGAGGTGGAGGAATGAAACCACGCCACCATTAGTCGCACATTTTGCTTCTAGTATTCTCTGGGCATTCACAGTACAGAATACATACAACAGAGAAACAAAAAGTAGATGATGGTTTTTTTGCTGTTTTCTTCTTTACAGCTCTTTTAAACTAAAAAAAATGTACATAAACATCATTAGCCATCAGAGAAAGGCAAATGAAAACCACAATGAGACATCATTACCATCAGAATGGTGATAATAAAAAATAGTGACAACATCAAATGCTGGAGAGCATATGAAGAAAATGGATTACTCATCCCTTGCTGGTGGGAAAGGTAGAGTCACTCTGGGAAATAGGCAGTTTCTTTAAAAAATAAACAAACTAATCATGGAACTATCACACCACCCAGCAATTGTACTCCTGAATGTTTATCCCAGAAAAATAGAAACTTCTCTTCACACAAAAACTTACATATAAATGTTTATAGCAGCTTTATTTGTATTGCCAAAACCTGGAAACAACCTAACCCAGAAGCCCTTTAGTGGGTAACTGGTTAGGCAAACTGGCACGTTCACACCATGGAATACTACTCAGCCACAAAATGGAACAAACTATTGATACAAGAACCCAAGACAGATCTCTAGAGAACTGTGTGTTGAGTCGAAAAAAAAAGTCAATCCAAAAAGGTTTCATAGCATATGATTCCATTTGTATAACATTCTTGAAATAACAAAATTATAGGAATGGGGACCAGATTAGTGGTTGCCTGGGGTTGAGGAAGGAGAGGGACATGTGTGTGGAGTGGGTGGGTGCACTGTGGAGCTCAGGTGGGCCTGAAGCCAACTGGGAAGCCAGAGGGGCTGGCCCTCTTTGGGGTTAGTTGGGCTGCTTTTTGTACCAGCCAGAGCAGTTGCACCTGCTCTTTGGGGAGCCCTGTCTGAGGCCGGGCAGCACTCACTGGGAACCCTGAATGGCTGGAACCCCGGGAAGCAGCAAATTTGATGTCTTTGACCTAAGCCTACATGGTGGTTTGTAATTATTGGGACTTTCTTGTAGCCTCCAGTAATTAGAGGTAGATCAAGGCTATAGTTCTCCTCCCCCACAACCCAGCCAGCAGATGGTGCGTTACAAAACGCAAGCAAGGCTCCAACCAAACCCTGCCACACAGAAACATTTATTAGTAAGCCAGCATCAAAACAGTCACGAACCTGTTCTTACACGTTGGTGGAGTCCCAGCTCTCTGTCCCTTAGGCACTCTGTGAGTGCCTCTCGTGCAGCTCATCCCAGGTAGACACGATAATGCCCCCCTGCTGGAGGCAGGGTGTGGTCAACCCTCTAGTGGGGTCAGGAATCCTCCACAAAGCAGCGGGACAAGGGACTAAATCAACTCAAGGCCAAGGGCCTACTCTGCTGCACTCACAGCTCTGACATTTTTGTTCCTACGAGAGTGGAAGTGACTGTGCAAGATTTCTAGCCAGTCCCCGTATCTTGAAGTGCATTTCTTCAGGAAATTATTTATAACATTTCTTAGGCAAAGGGAAGACCCCTAATGAAAGTCCGGTTAACTGAAGCATAGATGTTGATGAACTCTGATTTAGCATCTTTAAAAATTAACTGAACACTGGATTTAGCCAGGGTCCTGGCTAGAAACAGCACAGCCAGATTGGGTAACTTGAGGAGAGTTTAATGAAAGATGTTTAACCATGTATGGGTACAGTGTGAGGAAACCACAATACCCTAGGGCTAATAACAGCAGAGCCTCTGTCACCTGTGTGCCCCAAAGCGCTGGGGAATGAACAGTTGCCAGAACTAGAGAAGGCAGCTGTGTGGAAAGGGCCACCTGACAGAGCTATACCTGCAGCCAAGGGACACAGCCAGCCCCCTTGACCCGCAGGGAGACAGCTGGAAAAAACCCCACTCTCTCCCCCACCTCTTATCTGTTGCCAGTGTCTCCCACTTGTCAAAGCCAGCTGAAACCAGGGTCCAGCTGAGCCCATGGGGCAAGTCAGCCTCCTGGGGCACAGAGCAGGGTGAGGAAAGGCAGAGAGTAGGTCTGGAGGGGCAAGAAGAAATCCAACACACACCACCTCTGGGTGTTAGCTTTAACTGATAACCAACCACTGCAGAAATGGGGACTAAGACTCACCTGACTTAAACATAAATTTACCTTATGACCCAGCAATTACACTCCTAGGTTTTACCCAAGAAAAAGGGAATTGTATATTCACGCCAAAACTTGCATACGAATGCTCACAGCAGCATCATACAGATGGTCCCTGACTTATGGTGGTTTGACTTAGGATTTATCGACTTCACAATGGCGCAGAAGTGATGCACATTCAGTAGAAACCATACTCTGAGTTTTGAATTTTTTTTAAATTTTTTTTAGATTTTTTATTTATTTATTTGACAGAGATAGAGGGAACACAAGCAGGGGGAGTGGGAGAGGGAGAAGCAGGCTCATAGAGGAGGAGCCCTGACGTGGGGCTCGATCCCATTATGCCGGGATCACGTCCTGAGCCGAAGGCAGACGCTTAACCGCTGCGCCACCCAGGCGCAGGGCTAGTGATATGTGGTACGATCCCCTCACTCGATGCTGAGCCGTCACAGCTCCCGTCAGCCAGCGAGCGTGAGGGTGGAAGACCCATAGCACTGACAACCGTTCTGGACCCACACAGCCGTTCTGTTGCTCACTTTCCGTACAGCATTCCATAAATTACATGAGGTCATCAATTCTGTGTTATAAAACAGGCTTTGAGTTCGGTGATTTTGCCCAACTACATGCTGCTGTAAGTGTTCTGAGCGTGTTAAGGTAGGCTAGGCTGAGCTATGATGATGGGTAGGTTAAGGATGTTAAATGCATTTGCTACTTATGATATTTTCAACTTACAAGGGGTTTATAGGGACGGTTTGGCTGGAACACAGCTATTATTTAAAAGGTTCTAAAAACCACAGAAAATTTCTCAAAGACTATGATGTCGATTTTGAGTGACTCTAGATAAAGCTCCATTATGGCCAGACTGAGCAAAGGGGAAAGGGGAAAGAAGTTTTTCTAAAACAAAAATATTTTCAGGGGCGCCTGGGTGGCACAGCGTTTAAGCGTCTGCCTTCGGCTCAGGGCGTGATCCCGGCGTTATGGGATCGAGCCCCACGTCAGGCTCCTCTGCTGTGAGCCTGCTTCTTCCTCTCCTGCTCCCCCTGCTTGTGTTCCCTCTCTCGCTGGCTGTCTCTATCTCTGTCAAATAAATAAATAAAATCTTTAAAAAAAAAAAAATTTTCAGCTGTGCATGTCTCATGCTTTCCTCTAAAAAAACAACCACCATGCAAAATCAAGCCAAGAAGAGTGAACCCTGAGGTAAACTATGGGCTCTGGGTGGTAAAGAAGTGCGAGTATAAGTTCTTCCATCGTAACAAATGTCACTCTAGTGGGGATGTCAATAGTGTGCGGCTCTACATGTTTGGGGGTAGAGGGGATATGGGAACTCTCTGTACCGTCCGTTCAATTTTGTGGTCAACCTTAAACTGTTTCCAAAAAATTAAGTCTATTTAAATTTTTAAAAATTAATGAAAAATAAAAAGATTAAAACATAAAAAATCAGGACTGTCCCTTTTCAAGACTGATCCTGCCAGTGATATCCCAGAGTTTTCTCTCTTTCCCTATGGAAAACACTCCCCCACACCCACCTCCAAACCCTCATTTTGACCCTTGGAATTTATCAAAATGGTGGTCAAAGAATTAAGCACCTTTGTCTCACAATTCACTTCATCAGCCCCCTAAAGAGAAGATTGTCCATTAAATGGAAAACAATTTGCATTTTCAGCACAAAGGATGCTTACTTCCTGGTGGGCTTCCAGCCTCTCCCGAGTTGTGCCATTCCTCTCAAGAGCCACAGACGTTTTAAAGGTTCTATGTGAAGTGGTCTGGGCCAGAAGGCGCGCGTGGAAAACACTTGTCGGGCTAGCATTGTTCCCTTTGTCCATTTGAGCAGGGCTCAATTGTATTTCTAGAATGTCCGGGCTGACAAGCTCCATACACAGGTTTTGCCTCTTTCTCTTCGGGGAGTTAAGCTACAGAAGTCCTCCCTTTCCCAGAGCCCACTGTGGCACCACCCTTTCCCAGAGCCCACTGTGGCACCACCCTACAGAAGGGCTGCTGCAGAGACGAATGTGCCCTGTTTCCTTCTTTATGTTAGGGCCTGCCTGGGGGAAGGTGCTTGTTGCCGATAATCTGTAACAGGTGGTGGGAATGCCAGGGAAAACAAGGCCTCCTCTGTATGGCAGTGAGTAAAAGAAATCCAGGTGCTAAAGGAACAAAACAGGGTGAAACAGTGGCCTCAGAGGGAGGGAATAGTGGACCCCTCTCCCACTTCCTCCCCTAGCCCATCCCTCACCACAATTGTTTTCCACCTTCTTCCAGGACTACTTGAAATTCCCTTAGCAGGAGGCAAAGCCTCTCTTGCCACACTAAATGTAAATACTAAATGCAAATGCAATGCTAAAATGCAATATAGAATAGGCGTCCAGAAAGATGGAGAAGTACTTTTCCCCATTCCTACCATGATATGCAACTAAATTGTGCAATCTGGACATAATACATAAAGATAAGATGACTCTAAAAGATAGGGAGAAGATGAGTTAGGGGCCTCAAGACCCAAGAAACAGCACAGTGGTGAGTTCCTGGGTTTTCTTTTTGCCTCATATATCCCAGACTTATTGGTGGAAAAGCTGGCAATTCAGAAACACAGACGTAAAAGGTCCCAACAAAAGCCTGCTCTCTCTAACCGAAGGACCAGAAAAGAGGCAGCCTAGCAAGGCAGAAAACTTTAGAAAAGAACTGCTTTACTCCAGGTAAACAGCTCAAACAAACAAACAAAGGAAAACAGTCTTTGGTCCCACCCCACCCCCATCCACAAAGGCTGAGTCAGGAGCTGAGACTTCCACCCTGGTGAGACCCCTGGCCAGGGTGGCATCAAGGAAGGCTGAGTGGGGAGGAAGGGCATTCATCCCAGCCACCCCCTCCCATGTCATCGGACCTGAACTTCTACTCCCACCTAGAAGTGCCAAGGCAACATTTCCCTTCCCTCCCCTCACCCATCACCTGGGATGGTAAAAGAGGAAGACCAGTGGAGAGTTAGGACTTTCACTACCACCCCAGTGGTGGTGAGGCCACCTCCCCCAAGTACCACTGGCAGCCTCATGGGGAGCAATAAGGAGGCACTCTTGCCTCTCCCACCCTGAGTGGTCCAGTAGGGAGCCAGCACTCTCACCCCACCCAACAGTAACAAGGAGGCAGCACCCACTTAATGGAGGCCAAGCAGAAAGCCTGAGCTTCTAACTTACCTGGTAGGAGGGAGCTGCCACCCCCTCCTCCCTCTGCTGAAGCAGTGTTGGTACAGACCCAAAACAGATTTAAATAAGATCCAGAGTCTCATAACAGAAAACTAAAAATGATCACAAATCAAAAGTCACTCAACATACCAAGAACCAGGAAGATTTCAATTTGAGTGAGATAAAAACAATCAATAGATGCCCACATTAAGATAACTCAGATGTTAGAGTTCTTGGACTAGGATTATACTTTTTTAAAGATTTTATTTATATGTCAGAGAGAGAGTGAGAGAGAGCACAAGCAGGGGGAGCAGAGGAAGAGGCAGAGGGAGAAGGAGAAGAATGCTCCCTGCTGATCAGGAAGCCCGATGCAGGACTCGATCCCAGGACCATGGGATCATGATCGGAGCTGAAGGCAGATGCTTAACCAACCGGGCCACCCTAGTGCCTTGGACTAAGATTTTAAAGCAGCCATCATAAGAATGCTTTGATAAGCAATTATGAACATTTTTAAAACAAATGCAAAAAGAGAATGTTTCAGTAAAGAAATATAAGATACAAAGTAGAACCAAATGGAAACTTTAGGGCTGAAAAATAAAATAAATGAAATTAAAAACTCAACAGATGGGCTCAGTAGCAGAATGGAAGGGACCAAGGAAAGAATCAGCAAATTTAAATATAAAACAATAGAAATTATCATTCTAAACAACAGAAAAAAACACAATGAAGAAAATGAACAGCATCTCAGAAACCCATTAGACTATAAGAAAGATCTAACATCCATGGGATTGGAGTCCCAGAAAAAGAGAAGGTGGCTGGGCAGAAAACATATTCAAAGAGTAATGAATGAATTCAAGAAGCTGAGCAAACCTCAAACAAGGTAAACCTAAAGAAATCCACTCCAAGAAACATCATAACTAAACTTCTGAAAAGTAAGGTCAAGGGGAAAAGTCCTGAAAGCAGTGAAAGAGAAACACCTTATGGGGGAAAAAACAATTCAAATTACATCAGACTGATCAGAAACCAGAGAAGCAAGAAGAAAACCACACAACATTTTTCAAGTGCTGAAAGCAAAGGACTGTCGGTGCTAAATCCTATACCCAGCAAAATTATCCTTCAGGAATGAAGGGGAAATCAAGACATTCTCTGAGGAAGGAAAACAAAGAGACCTACCCTAAAAGAATAGCTAAGGGAGTTCTCTAAGCAGAAAGGAAATGACAAAAGAAAGAACCTTGAAACATGAGGGGGAAAGAAAGAATAAAGGAAAGAGTACAAATATGGGCAAGTACAATACATTGTCCCTCTCGAAAAAAGCAGTATATAGGAAAGGAAGAACAGTTGAAACGTCCAGGAATAATAGTGGCTAACCTTGGAGAGCTTACTCTAGGCAAAGCACTTTGCCTGCCTCATTCCATCAAATTCTTACAAAAGCCTCAGTGGGATTACCAGGGCCTCCAGTTTATTGATGTGGGAATTCCGCAGTAAGCATATGAAGCAGGGTTTGAGCACACAGATGTCTGATTGATTCCCGCCCTTGGGCTCTTAACCCTTAGGTCGGTAGGTCTGCAGCATCTCAGACTCTGAACAGCTTTCCTCAGAGAAGCAGTTAGCAAGCAGAGCAGAGCAGACTGTCTGGAAGGCAGAGAGCCTGAATGATGGAGAAGTAGGGAACCCAGAAAGTTGTTTAACACAGACTTAGGAAAGAACAAGAGGAAATGAAGAAAAGGGTTCTACAAGAAAGAACAAAGCAAGAATTTGTTAGAACAGAAACAATTTAGAACTCGGGAGGTATTTTTTGCACTGGTAAAGACACAAAAGCCCAGAAAGGATGGGCAACTTGTCCAAAGTCTCCAGTGAGTTATTGCCAGAGTGAGGACCGGAACCCACAGCTCCTGAACCCCAGGCCATTGCTTTTGGAAACAGTAAAGAAACGAATGGCTAAAAGTTTTCACATCGTCTCCTTTAAGCAGAAAGAAGTGTCCGAGTCTTAAGACATCAAGGGGACCATTAGTAGGTCAGGTCAGCATGAATTTGAGGAAAGAATCTGCAAAATCATGAAGAAAGAACCTGGATTTCAAGGCAATCCAGAGAACTAAGAGGTAAGGCAGTGGAACTTTTGGATGAGGGATTAGGCCCTCTCCAGAAACCTGGTCTAAGGTGGAAAATAGTTATAAAAAGGCGATATAGTTCTAATGCAAATAGCTAGAAAAGCTTTCCTTCTGATTTTTGGGTGACGCAGACACAAAGCTTTGGAAAGTGGTTGCTGAGGTCTCCCCCACCTCCACACTCAAATATGACCACCTGTCTCCTGAGTGTGGGGCAGCACCGTCATCAGAAAGTTGCTGTATACAAATCAGGATAAGAGCGGAGAACTCTTTAGCTCAAAAAAACAGAGTGGAAGCAGAATGTCCATACCAAAGAAATGATCATTGGAGATTAGGGGACAGACCTGAAAGACTGCCTCTGCAGTCTTGCCCCATCCATTTCACTGTCCATTTCACACAAGATGGTTTGACATCTATCATGACGCCAGCCTTTGGGGACAAGAGAATACATGGGTACTGCACTGTCATTGAATGTAGTTTTTGTAATTGAAGTGCTTTTCATTATATTTTTAAACATTATTGATTTTTTTTTCATCCTTTTTTAATTTTGAGGATTCTATGTTTCTGTTGTGTTTTACATGATTCTAGTGGTCAATAGGCATGATGAAGAAATAAAATAATAAGAATTCCAGGAAGCAATATTTCATGAATGAAAATGTGGAATTTCTAAGAATAATAATCATAACAACAATGGCAATATACAAAACTACATATACTCTAAGTGCATTTTTAAAAACTATAACTACCCATATATCTATCTATCTTCAGGTGAACACGAAGCCTGGAAGTCAATACCCAGAGACACTAATTGGATTCCAGGGACTCTCAGCCCTATCATATCCTCTCTTTACATAATATTTTATAATGCCCATTAATCTTCTTGAAATGACAGTTGTAGGTAATATGTCCTGCCTATACAAATAATTTTTTTAAAAATCAATATATAACTTACCTACAATGTTAGGATAAATAAAAGGAAAATAGTTTATAGTTTTAATTGTATTTAAACATATAAACTTTTATGGTATACTTACATTAGAAAATAACATTGCCCCCATAAATTTCTAAAACAACTCCTAAGGAATGATACTGGCACCTCTGAATATCATTGTGTTTTTTAAAAAGATTTCCAGAGACTGAGATTATGATTTCTAAATTTTCTTTTTGTAGAAAATATTTGCCTTCATAAATTCATGTCTATGGCTTTTATAATCAGAAGGTGTTGGGGGTGCCTGTCATGTGATCATGGTGCGTTCAATACAAGGGAAGGGGAAATTCTCAAGAACGCAACTTACCTCAAATGAATAAGCTTTCCCAATCCCATCTCCTGCTCCAGTGATCACTGCAAAAAGCAGAAATGACTTTAAAGAACAGAATTCATCTTTAAAATGCTCTTTCTCACCAGCTACACTGTTTTGCAAGCTTACTGCCTAGGACACAGAATTTCAAAGCAGCACCCTTCTGGCTATACAGCCCTACTCCACTCAGCTCTGGAGCTCCCAGCCCTGACTTCCCTCATCAAATGTTCCAAATGAAGCTGCTTTTTTTTTTTTTTTTTTTTTTGAGGGGTTGGTAAGGCTGTGAAAGATAGCCTCCAAAATGAAACAAAGAACCCCAGCCAGGTAACATTTCATTAAGACCCCACACAGTGTACCCTATTATCTCTCTACCCACACACCCAACTATCACATAAGGACATTTCAAGTTTCCTCCTAAAAGTCGAGTGTTTCCCTCTTCCCATGCCACCCTCACAGGTCAGTAGCACTCCAAGTCCACGGGAGATAAGGAGCTTAACAAAGAGAAAAACACAGAAATGCCAAAAGGGGATACAGTGGCATCAAGGGACCTGAAGAATCTGCAGTCAGTGTATCTACTGATTGACATGTAACAATCAGATTGACCCAGTCCTTTTATATCCAACATTAACACGTATTTTATGACTGAGCTCTAGGGTAAACCTCATTCAAGTGAATGTCACGATTTGAAATTGTACTACAGGGACGCCTGGGTGGCACAGCGGTTAAGCGTCTGCCTTCGGCTCAGGGCGTGATCCCGGCATTCTGGGATCGAGCCCCACATCAGGCTCTTCTGCTGTGAGCCTGCTTCTTCCTCTCCCACTCCCCCTGCTTGTGTTCCCTCTCTCACTGGCTGTCTCTATCTCTGTCGAATAAATAAATGAAATCTTTAAAAAAAAAAAAAGAAAGAAATTGTACTACAGTTCAGTATTTACGCATCTGCAATTTACCTTTGCATAGCAATCAGAGGGTATACTTTCCAAAAGTGTGACTCAAACATACATTTAGCTTACTGGAGAGTACGAGCCAAGCTGTACAAGCTTCCAGAAACACACTGGCAGAGCGCTCTCATGTTCTTTTTTTTTTTTAATATTTTATTTATTTGTTTGTTTGAGAGAGAGAGAGAAAGAGTGCTAGCAGGGGGAGGAACAGAAGGAGAGGGATAAGCAGCCTCCGTGCTGAGTGTGGAGCCCGACTCACTGCTCGATCTCATGACCCTGAGATCCTGGCCTGAGCTGAAATCAAGAGTCAGACGCTTAACCTACTGAACCACCCAAGTGCCCCAGAGTACTCTCATTTTCGTAACTGCTAATAGTTTCACTTGTTCACTTGGGTCCTTTTAGGTAAATCCATGCATATTGCCTGTTCCTCTTGGTACAGGTGCTAAGCTCAAGGTTATCTTCTGTCTCACCTTCCCCTCCCTTATGAGAATCTTCAAAATCACCCAATATAGATAGAGTCCATACTATAGTTAAGATAATAACATCAGGGGTGCCTGGGTGGCTCAGTCGTTAAGTGTCTGCCTTCGGCTCAGGACGTGATCCTGGAGTTCTGCGATCGAGCCCCACATTGGGCTCCTCCACTGGGAGCCTGCTTCTTCCTCTCCCACTCCCCCTGCTTGTGTTCCCTCTCTCACTGGCTGTCTCTTGCTCTGTCAAATAAATAAATAAAATCTTTAAAAAAATAAAGATAATAACATCAATAAATGGCTGGTTTTTGTTGAGTGCTTACTTTCTGCCATGTACGGTTTCAAGTGTTTTAGATGCATCTTCTCATTCAATATTCAAAACAAGCTCATAATGCAGGGACCATTGCTTTCCTTAGTTTATATAAGAGGAAGCCGACGGGGAGAAAGTAACTCAATCAAGGTCGCATTGCTAAAAATAATGACAACAGGGTTTGAAACCTGGCTATCTGACTTTGGGACCACAATTCTATAAAGATACGCCAGTGACATAATTTCCTAATCAACCACAGAGCTCTGAGAAGTTGAACGTTTTTGTCTTTAATAATTGGATTTTCTTCTGGCTCCCCACCAGAAATATATGCTCTTCCAGAGATCAACCTATGCTCAGAGACATTTTAATCTTGCTAGTGATAACTCTATTCAATATTGACTCAAAGAATAGGTTAAGATTATGTTTATTTAATGTGAGTCAACAAATACTCTTGTCTCTGGCCCCGTGTGAACTTCTTTGGAGTGTGTGTTTTCGGAAGGGTTTTGCCTTACACTGATGAGCAGCCATCGTACAGAGTTTTAAGAACCACCCCACCCCCTTCCAAGTGTGTGGACATTTGGATCTGTGTGGACCAGGATATTTGGATCCAGAACACTCAAGTTCAAGCTATTTATCAAGTTTTCTGGAGATACTGCCCCAGGATTGAAGGAGTGTTCACAGACACACACACCCACACACACTTTAAATGTAACATGCAACAGTTAAAAACCTATTTTTCATTCCAAGCAATTTTCATATGGCAATTTTTTAAATATCTGCTATAGTTGCCAGCTTTAGCAAGTAAAGATACAGCATGCCCAGCTAAATTTGAATTTCAAGTAAACAAGTAATTTTTTAGTATAAGTATGTCCCACAGAGTATTTGGGATGTCATATACTAAAAAATTATTCCTTATTTATCCAAAAATTCTAATTTAACTCAGTATCCTGTATTTTATCTGGAAGCCCTGTAAGGTTGTTTATAATCTCTCCTATTTAGCCTGGCATGGTACTTTTAAAGCTGTTTAAATTCTTTGTTTTTTTTTTCAATACTGGATTTCTTGGATTTCTTCATGTAACCTTAGCACTTCATTCAAAGAGATGCCGACACCACAGTCTCATGTTTTTCACCTTAAATCTAGTCATCAGGCTGAAATTCTGTGTGGTAGTTCTAGAAGATATAACCCACTGATAGGCAGTGATTAATCTACTTGGGACACAAACCAGACCCAGATTCCATCTAACCATCTTGAACATGTGCTCCTATAGGACTTTGTTACCTTGATTTTGTAATACCCTCATTTCATGAAAGGGTTCAGAGAAATTTTTTTTAAGTAAAGTGAAGTAAAATTATTTGTATTTCGGAATTTTGAAATACCCTTCCACAAAATGGCAGTACCCTGAGCCTTCAAAAATCTGGAGAAAAGGATGCAGAAATTTCTGCAGTACTTATTATTTGTGTCACAAGAAACTCCAAAAAAGAGAAAACCCAACTAATAAGGATGAGAGGACAAGCACAGAGGCAAGAATTGGGTGGCATTCTTCCAGTTAATTCTTCTCATGCCCCGTAGCTTGTCTTTTAGACAATTCCAGTTTTACTCATGCTTTCCAGGCAACTAAATAAAAGTCACCCAAAGGAATTGCATCTTTGCTCTCAAAAGGAAAAGATGCAGTTTATCTTTCAAGATATACATAATAATAAGACATAACGAGAAACAAGAGATGGAAAGCTGTCTTTACCTGCCCATTGTCCCATTGACTTCAAGAAAGACTTTGGCAAAGCTTTCCAGAAGTGCCGGTAAATACATCTGGAGAATCTCACACACTTCACCAGGCACACCAGGCACACCAGCAGCCCTACAAAAATGAAGAACTGTTCCAGAGCCACCCCCATGACTGCACTGGACCAGTTTCAGACATGGCCTGGCCCCTCCACAGACCTCCGAGGGCGTGGCTGCTCTGGAGGCGGGTCAGTCACCCTTTGGAGTCACCAGCTGCATTCCACCCTGTAGAGACATTTAGATTAGAGTAACTTCTTTACACAATCCTCTGATTCACAGGCTATGGAAAAGTATTCTTTCTATTATTTTTACAGTGCCTTTGGGCTTTTGTGACCATGGGGGAGCTGGTAAAGAAGAAAAAGGAGGACATGAAGAAAGATAAAGCCTGGACAAAGAAAAAATGGCTGTGCAGGGTTCTTTCCGTAAATTTGGAAGCTATAAAGGATGCTAAGAAGGATGCAAAATCCTGTAAGTCATGCATTTATTTACTGAACAAATACTTATTGACTGTCTACCAGGTAGCATTGCTGTTCAAGGCTTTGGAAATACTTAATAGTAAATAAGACCATGTCACTGCCTTGGTGAAGATGAGTTTCTAGTAGGGGAGGCAGACAATATGCCAATAAATAAGATAATGTCATGTATCAGTCCCATGAAAAAGTGTTATTGAGTAATCTGTTCAAGTGGCTAGTGGTCAATTACTTTAAAAAATGTGTTCAGGAGGGGAAAAAAATGGTGGAGGAGTAGGGGAAACCTATTTCAACCGGTCCCCTGAATTGAGCTGGAAATTTACCAGACCATTCTGAACACCCACAAAATCATCCTGAGGTGTAAAAAGATATATTTGGATCTCTACAAACAGAACATCTCTGGCAGTAGGTATGAATCGGGGAGCTGAGATTCTGTGGGCAGATAGTGGAAGATAAACAGAAGGGGGAGGGAGCCTCTGTGCTCTTGTGCCGGGAAGGCAAAAGCCTCCCGTGCTAGGGACAGGGCACAGACTCGCAGACCTGTAGTGGGAGGGAAAGAACTTTAGGGAAGCCCCCCAGACTGAAATCTGGAGCTATGGGCATGCACAAACAGGGGGACAGCTGGTGGTTTTAGAAGCACAAAGGGCAGAGACATGCCCGGCCCTGGGAGCAAAGGCTGGGAGAGGTGCTGTGGGGAACCTAACCCAGGAGATTGAGGGTTTTAGCAGCACAGACAGAAAGGGAGACGGTGTAGCCTGGAGAGATCAGTGAAGAGCAGACTGAGATCTCTCTGTTCTGAGAGGTTTGGACACGGTCACTTCTGCTCTGATTCTCAGAAGGGACATGGAAAGCCGCCAGAGAACAAAAGCGCCCCAAAACCGGTTTTCACTGAGCCCATTCCGGGCCCCCCAACAGGAAGTAGGACAACTCTGCCCAAGCAGGGTTGCCTGAGAAACAGGGCAACAGGCCCCTCCCCCAGAAGACAGGCTGGAAGAACAAGAGGCTGACAACCCTAAGGTCCCTAAAAACAGGTGCATCTTGCTTGGGTTGTGATCAATAATTTGGACTCTATACATTCCTTCAACCACCCCTCAACAGAATCCCTAAGAGGAGGAAACCCCCACAAAGGAAAGAAGCAAAGACTGTGGCCTCTGCCACAGAACTAATGGATATGGATATAACCAAGATGTTAGAAATAGACTTCAGAGTAACAATTATCAAGGTGATATCTAGGCTTGAGAAAAATATTAACAACAATATAGAATCTCTAAGAGCAGAAATGAGATCTAATCAGGCCAAACTTAAAAATGCTGTGAATGAAATGCAGTCTAAACTGGATACTCTGACTGCTTGAGTAAATGAGGCAGAAGAACAAATTAGTGAGTTAGAGGATAAGATGATAGAAAAGAAGGAAACCGAGGCAGCATGGGAAAAACAAAGTAAAAGCCAAGGAATCAAACTGAGAGAAATTAGTGACTCAATGAAACATTCTAATATCAGAATTATTGGAATGCCTGAGGGGGTAGAGAAAGAGAGAAGTCTAGAAGATATATTTGAGCAAATCATAGCTGAGAACTTCCCTTATCTGGGGAAGGAAACAAGCATTTGTGTCCAAGAGGCAGAGAGGACCCCTCCCAAGATCAACGAGAAGAGACCAATGCCACAATATATAATAGTACTATTTGCAAATCTTAAATCCAAGGAAACAATCTTGAAAGCAGCAAGGGGAAAGAAATTTCTTAGGTACGGAGTGAGGACCATCAGAACAGCATCAGACCTGTCCACAGAGACCTGGCAAGCCAGAAAGGGCTGGCAAGACATATTCAGGGTACTAAATGAGAAGAACATGCAGCCAAGGATATTTTATCCATCAAGGCTGTCATTCAAAATGGATGGAGAGATAAGGAGCTTCCAAGACCAGCAGAAACTGAAAGAATATGTGACCACCAAGCCAGCACTTCAAGAAATATTAAGGGGGGTTCTATAAAAGAAGAAAGACCCCAAGAGTGATATAGAACAGAAATTTACAAAGACAATCTATAGAAACAAGGACTTCACAGGCAACATGATGACATTAAAATCATATCTTTCAATAATTACTCTCAACATGAATGGCCTAAATGCTCCCATAAAATGCCACAGGGTTGCAGATTGGATAAAAAGACATGACCTAACCATTTTCTGTCTACAAGAGACACATTTTGAACCTAAAGATACATCCAGACTGAAAGTGAAGGGATGGAGAACCGTTTTTCATGCCAACGGATCTCAAAAGAAAGCTGGGGTAGTAATTCTCATATCAGAGAGATTAGATTTTAAGCTAAAGACTGTAGTTAGAGATACAGAAAGACACTATATCATTCTTAAAGGGTCTATCCAACAAGAGGATCTAACAATTATAAATATCTATGCCCCCAACATAGGAGCAGCCAACCACATAAGCCAGCTGTTAACCAAAATAAAGAGACATATTGATAATAATATGTTAATAGTAGGGGACCCCAACACTCCACTCTCAGCAATAGAGAGATCATCTAAGCAGAAAATCAGCATAGAAACAAGAACTTTGAATGACACACTGGACCAGATGGACCTCATAGATATACACAGAACATTCCACCCTAAAACAACAGAATAGCCATTCTTTTCGAACGCACATGGAACTTTCTCCAGAATAGACCATATCGTGGGTCACAAAACAGGTCTCAACTGATACCAAAAGACTGAGATTATTCCCTGCATATTCTCAGACCACAGTGCTTTGAAACTGGAGCTCAATCACAAGAAAAAATTTGGAAAAAACTCAAACACTTGGAAGCTAAGGACCATCCTGCTTAAGAATGTTTGGGTCAACCAGGAAATTAAAGAACTTAAGCAATTTATGGAAACCAATAAGAATGAAAGCACAGCCTCCTTTCATGATTAAAACCCTTCAGAGTGTAGGGATAGAGGGTACATTGCTCAATGTCATAAAAACCATCTATGAAAAACCCACAGTGAATATCATTCTCAATGGGGAAAAGCTGCGAGCCTTTTCCTTAATATCAGGAACATGACAAGGATGCCCACTCTTGCCACTGTGGTTCAACATAGTACTAGAAGTCCTAGCATCAGCAATCAGACAACCAAAAGAAATAAAATGTATTCAAATTGGAAAAGAAGAAGTCAAACTTTCTCTCTTTGCAGATGACAAGGTACTTCATGTGGAAAACCCAAAAGACTCCACCCCTAAATTACTAGAACTCATACAGCAACTCAGTAACGTGGCAAGATACAAAATCAATGCACAGAAATCAGTTGCTTTCCTATACACTGACAATGTAACTATAGAAAGAGAAATTAGGGAATTGATTCCATTTACAATAGCACCAAAAACCATAAGATATCTTGTAATAAACCTAACCAAAAAGGTAAAAGATCTATACTTCTGACATTATCTCCAAATGTCAAAACCTGCTCCTCTTGCAAACTTCCTCTCTCAGGGAATGGCAGCTCTCATCTTCCAGTGTTCAGGTTAGAAATACTGGAGCTCTCCGTGGCTTCTCTCTTCCTTTCACATGCTGCAGTCAGCCTGTCTCCTATTGACAGATGATTGGATTTATATTCAGTTTTAGATTATGCTGAACAATACTGCTGTGGATATTCTTGCATTTCTACTGTGTCACAGATGTGCAAGTTCCTCTCTTTCTCTCTCTCTGTCTCTCTCTCTCTGCCTCTGTCTGTCACACACACACACACACACACACACACACACACACACGATTGTTGGGTCCTACATGTTATACAACTTCAGTTCTACTAGTGTTTCAGTCAGGCCCACTCAGAAGACAACATACACACAGCAATTTAGACAGCTGATGAGGTTGTGGAATACAGGTGAGGTTCAGTGGGGTGGAGTCCAGAGCCGACGACCAAGAAAGAATTCTTGAGGTGTCTTTGGTGCAAAATTGTGGTTTGTTAAAGCATGGGGACGGGGCCCATGGGCAGAAAGAGCTGCTGCCCCAGGGTTGTAAGGAATGGCCCATTATATATCCTCAAGTTGGGAGGGGGTTAGGGATAGCGTAAGTCTCTAAGGAATTTTGGAAGCAAGGACCTTGAGGGGGCTAGCTGTTGTGGGAAAAGGTCATTTATTACTGTCTAATAAAACCTGAGTCATGAGACCCTTCAGATGTATATCGGTGGGCCATATGCTTGGGGGATGATTGCCAATACGTATCTTGGGTGGGGGGGGTTAGAGATAAAGGAAGTTTCCAAAGGAATTTTTATACGTTAAAGTAGACTTACAGGATCCTGGTGGAGGGGAGGGGGTCAGGCCAGGACTGCCTTTTGCCCTTAGCAAAGTCTTAACATTGAGGCAGCTGAGTTCCTAGAGGAATGTCACCGTGCCTGTTTCACGGACTTGTCAATGGGCTGTAGGTAGTAAGGACTGTTTCTTTGTCCTTTAGGGCAGCCAGGAGTGCCTGAGGAATGTTGCATACATCCCATGGTGGGGGGGGTGGTGCAGGGTGTCAGCTTCTGCTTTGTCCTCAGCTTGCCTTCCCTTCCCTCATCACAGGCACTGTTAAATACAAAATAGTATTAACTATTTGTAGGGAATTAGCTACTAAATGTCCATAAAAAAGAACTCAAAAGACCCTAGGGCTGAAGGAGATTATCTAAGGAACAAACAAATGTGGATCCAAGCTGCGTTTCAAACCTCACTGGAGGGTGTGGGGTTGCAGCTCCCCTAGATGGTGAGGAATTTCTCTGGGCTGCCTGACACAGAGCTCTTCCAGGGTTGGGGGGCTAAGACTGATTAGCAGGGACTTGCTGCCTGGGACAGGAAACCCCCACCGGGATGCTGACAAACCTGCCTGAGTCCTACTGGGAGTCAATCTGGGGAGAACTGACGTTTTTGCAATATTGAGTCTTTTAACTATAAACATGGTCTACCTTTCCTTTTAGGTCTTCTTAATGTCTCTCAATACATTTTTATAATTTCTCCTAAAATACTTGTAAAAGTTTATATTGAGAAAAATATCAAAAACATAAGAAAATAGGAGATTAAGTTGATGCACTCCCATTTACTCATATGTTATGGGTAACTATAACATCATATAAGTAACTATAAAATACTAAATAAATGCCTTTTATTTAGTGTGTTTTATGTACCGGAAATTAACTGTCCTTTCACTGGCCATTGTTACTTTGCATATACCCACTTTTCTTACCCTCCCCACCCCATAACAGCAAGGACTCTTTAAAAGAATAACATAAAAACAGTGCTGTTATTACAACTGAACCATTAACAGTAATTCTCTAATACTATCAAAATACAGTCAATACTTAAACATCTCTCATTATTCATACATATTTTTAAACTTTTTTTTTTGAGAGAGAATATGAGCAGGGGAGGGGCAGAGGAGAGGGAGAGGAGAGAAAGAATCTTAAGCAGGCTCCATAGAGCCTGACACAGGGCTCAAACTCACAACCCTGAGATCATGACCTGAGCTGAAATCAAGAGCTGGACACTTAACTGACTGAGCCACCCAGATGCCCTGTTCATACATATTTTTAAGTTGACCTTTGAATCAAGATTTTTCTTAAAGACCTACACATTGCATTAAGTTGATGTATCTCTTAAAGTTTCCCTCTCTCACTCTTTTAAAAAAATTCTTTTACTAGAATTTGTTTGTTAAAGAAATTAAGTTGTTTATCTTGTAAAGTTTTCCACATTTTGAATTTTGCTGATTACACCTCCAAACATGTTCCTTTGTCTCCTATATTTCTTCTAAACTATTAGATCTAAAGCAAGGACAGCAAACTTTTCCTTAAGGGGCCAGATAGTAAAGATTTTAGGCTCAGTGGACCCTATGGTCTCTGTTGCAAAGACCCTGGCCATGGTAATGCAAAAGCAGTCACAGGTACTTAGTCATAAATACAATATGAATGGATGTACCTCAAGGGCATTATGCTAAATGAAATAAGTTAGACAAAGAAAGACAAATACTGTAAGATCTCTCTTATATGTGGGATATAAATATATACATTTATAACCTCCCAAAAGTAGGAGTTGAGGGATGGAAGAAATGGGTAAAATGTTTTTGTTTTTGTATAGTTTGAATAAATTAAATCTTTTTTAAAAGAAAGTAAGAAAGGGGTTGAGGAGAGAGATGTGCAAGAGAATCAGGAATTATGTGTGATTAAAATGTTCCAATCTTCTACAAACATAATGATGCAAAAGGGCACCTGCACCCCAATGTTCATAGCAGCAATGTCCACAATAGCCAAACTGTGGAAAGAGCTGAGATGTCCGTCAACAGATGACTAGATAAAGAAGATGTGGTGTATATATACATACAATAGAATATTACTCAGCCATCAGAAAAGATGAATACTTAGCATTTACATTGACATGAGTGGAACTGGAGGGTATTACCTGAGCAAAATATGTTGGCTAATTTAAATTTAAAAAGTTCCCATCTTCTCCAGCCTTCAGAAATTAGTAATGCCCAAATAACAATAGTCTAAGTCTCTATTCTACCGCCATCAAGAAATTCAGTATTTTATTAGGTTTTCCCTCTCAAGTAATTCTTGGGAACCCCTAAAGAAACTGTTCCCCAAGTTCTCCCCATCTAGCCAGGCAATTTTATATTCTCTGGCTCTGGAAAAATACCCCTGTTCTGCTGGTCACTCCTTGCCATCTTGTTGCTTCTCTAGGCTGCTGTCTCTCTGTTCGTTCCCAAAGGCAAAGGAAAACATTTAGTTATAAAACAGCTTAAATTACATTTGGGGGAAAAATTAATGTTGCCGGTCACTAATTTGCTACTTATATTCAATTTTTATTCCAAAACAGAATATTTAACATCTCAGTCTAAGGCTTTTGCATATATACACATATATACGAATAAAATGGGACTCAGGGAGTGGCAGATGAATTAGCATTACCAAAGGTTCATCAAAATGTTGCTTCCAGAGTTAAAGGACAGTCTGCACCCTAAAAATACAACTTTCAAAATGACAGTTCATTGTACCCCTCCAAATGACAGTTTTCCAACTCAAAAAAATGTAAGATCTTGTGTCCACCAGCTATAGAGGTGGCAATGTAACTTTGTGAATCAAAAAGAAATTCTGTAACAAGTGATGTGATCTCTGGATTTTGCTTACATAAACAGAGTTATAATCAGTATGGACAAGCTAGAGCCAATATATACTGAAAGAGCAGTCTAAATGTCCTTGGTTGAGAAACTCTGGGATAATCCAATGACTGAAACTTCGTATCTTTTTTTTTTTTAAGATTTAATTTATTTGTCTCAGAGAGAGAGAGAGCACAAGCAGGGGGAGCGGCCAACAGAGCAGGCAGAGGGAGAAGCGGGCGCCCTGCTGAGCAAGGAGCCCAACGTAGGACTCGATCCCAGGACCCTGGGATTATGACCTGAGCTGAAGGCGGCCGCTTAACCGACTGAGCCACCCAAACATCCCTGAAACTTCCTATCTTGATTTAAATGTCCACACTACCCAAAGCAATCTGTAGATTCAATGCAATCCTTATCAAAATGCCAACAGCATTTTTCACAGAACTAGAACAAATTAAAATAAAATTTGTATGGAATCACAAAAGACCCTGAGTAGCCAAAGCAATCTTGAGAGAGAACAAAGGTGAAAGTATTACAATTCCGGATTTCAAACTATACTACAAAGCTGTAGTAAAACAATATGGTACCAGCACAAAAATAGACACATAGATCACATAGAGAGCCCAGAACTAAACCCATGTTTATATGGTCAATTAGTCTATAACAAAAGAGACGAGAATATACAATAGGGAAAAGACAGTCTCTTCAACAAATGGCATTGGTAAAACTGAACAGCTACATGCAAAAGAATGAAACTGGACCACTTTATTACACCACATACAAAAGTACACTTCAAATGAATTAAAGACCTAAATATGAGACCTGAGACCATAAAATTCTGAGAAAAAAACGTAAGTAGTAATCGCTGGTTGGTGGCCTTAACAACATTTTTCTGGATATGTTTCCTCCCGCAGGGAAATAAAAGCAAAAACAAACTCTTTGGATTACACCAAAATAAAAAGATTTTGCACAGTAAAAGAAACCGTCAATGAAACAAAAAGGCAACCTACTGAATGAGAGAAGATATTTGCAAATGATACATCCAAAAGAGGTTAATATCCAAAATATATAAAGAACTTAACTCAACACAAAAAAACCCAAATAATCCAATTTAAAAATGGGCAGAGGATCTGAATAAACATTTTTTTTCAATAAAGACATCCAGATGGCGAACGGACAATGAAAAGATGCTCAACCTCACTAATCATCAGGGAAATGCAAATCAGAGCCACAGTGAGATATGAGCTTACAAATGTCAGAACGTCTGAAATCAAAAAGACCAGAACTAACAAGTGTTGGTGAGGATGCAGAGAAAAAGGAACCCTCATGCTCTGTTTTTGGGAATATAAATTGGTGCAGTGGCTATGGAAGACAGTATGGAAGACCCTCAAAAACTTAAATGTTGAATTACCATATGATCCAATACCCTGCTGGGTATTTACCCAAGAAAACCCCACAAAACACTAATTCAAAAAGATACATGCACCCCTATATTTATTGCAGCATTATTTGCAATAGCCAAAATACAGAAGCAACCTGTGTCCATCAATAGATGAATAGATAAGGAAGATGTGAGATACACACACACACACACACACACACACATACACAATAGAATAATACGCATCATTAAAAAGGATGAGATCTTGCCATTTGGGACAACATGGATGGACCTAGAGTTTATTATGTTTTTTTTTTTTGTTTTTGTTTTTTTTTTTTTTAAAGATTTTATTTATTTATTTGACAGAGATAGGAGACAGCCAGCGAGAGAGGGAACACAAGCAGGGGGAGTGGGAGAGGAAGAAGCAGGCTCCCAGCAGAGGAGCCTGATGTGGCTCGATCCCATAACGCCAGGATCACGCCCTGAGCCGAAGGCAGACGCTTAACCGCTGTGCCACCCAGGTGCCCCTAGAGTTTATTATGTTAAGTGAAACAAGTCAGACAAAGAAAGACAAATACTGTATTATTTCACTTATATGTGGAATCTAAAAAACAAAACAAATGCATAAGCAAACAAAAAGCAGAAACAGACCCATAAATACAGACAACAAACTGATGGCTGCCAGGGGGAGAGGAATGGAGGGGATGGACAAAATGAGTGAGGGAGAATGGGAGATACAGGTTTCCAGTCGTGGAATGAGCAAGTCACAAGGATAAAAAGTACAACATAGGGAACACAGTCAATGGTGCTGCAATAATGTTGTAGGGTGACAGATGGTAGCTGCACTTGTGAGCATAGCATACAGTATAGAGTTGTTGAATCACTACGTTGTACACTTGAACTAGTGTAACACTGTATGTCAACTATACAGATAGAAGAAAGAAAAAGAAAGAAAAGAAAGGAAAGAAAGAAAGAAAGAAAGAAAGAAAGAAAGAAAGAAAGAAAGAAAGAGAAAGAAGTTTGAAGTAACTATGAAGAGACTATGAATAATTTCATATATATGAATATGAATATATATGTAATGTATATATATAAATACTGAAAGATAGAATCTGAAAGGAAAGACCAGCAAATAAATAGCAAGACTGTCTTAGCCTGAGTTTTTCTTGATATGAAGTCCTTGTGAAGATAATTATATTGGAAAGTGATTCCAGTGAGCAGGACTTAGGTTGGGACCAGGAGACTGAACAGGGAAAGAGGGAAAGACATAGATGTGTCCTTGGGCTGATCACTGCTGAGGCTCCACCCTGGGGAAGGCTCTGAGAAGCCATAGAATGCACTGCAACCTCTTCTGCCTTAAGTACAGAAGTAAAGTGTGTTTATGAATTGGTCCTCATGCCCATTGATCAAGGTTGCCCCATGGACAATTACATCCCTCAATTCCAGGTTTGCCTGTATGTCAGATGACTAGTGAGCTCCTGTGGGTGAAGAGGAGCCCCAGGGAGGAAAGTGAGACATACCAGCTACTGTCAAGTTCAGCCTACATTCCTCTCTAAACTGGGCCGCGTGTTGACCATATCACTTTCCGCTAAGATCTTTATCAGGAGCTGCTACTCGCTTCAAGGGTCAATTGCTCATAAAGCTATGAACTGCCTGAAGAAAGCACAAATAGTACGGAGAGTAAACTAAAATTAGACCAAATGAGATGGCCTTTGCTGATAGCAGCTTCCCATTCTTTCCCTTGTTTTCAGGCCAGCCTATATTTAGTACGCTTTGTGCATTGGAAGCCGCATTATGTACTTTACAAGGATTACGTATCTTGTTCAATCCTCATGAGGTGAGCGTTATTACTCTCCCCATTGAAGGGTTGGTTGGCAAAAGCAGGTGTTGTTGATCAGCTATCTTAATGCATCTTCATCTGCTGCCAAAAGAGTAAAAGGCTTAGATGTTTGAGAAACATGAAGACAACAAGTAACTATTTTTGCTAAGGTTTGGTAAAAGGCCAGTCCACCCCTCCCAGCGCTCTTTTCCATGACTCTGGCTCATTATCTTTTGAGTAAATTATTCACTGGTTTATCTATTTGCTTATTGTTGGTCTCTTGCCACTAAAATGTTAGCTCCATTGGCTTGAGACTTTATCTGTTTTGTGAAAACAGTGCCTGGAAATAGTAGTTAGTCAATAAATATTTACCATTGAATGAAAAAGGAGAAAATGAGCTTTCATAGGTGTGGGTGGTGCCATGAAGTTTACCGTGTTTAAGAACTTTTTGAGGAAGAAATGATATATACTTGTACAGGTAAGGTGCAAATTGCAGTCTCAGGGAGCAGGTATAGATCTCAACTGGAAGCTCATGAAATGAGGAAATGCAAAAAAGAGAATGAAAAGGAAAAGATTGAAAGGGATTCATTAACAATCTCCCGAATATCAAATGTTTATTTAGGTGTTTTATCTGTTCCGGTACATAATAGAGGACACAACAGTTGTGTCCAATGTGATAAAAATGTATAGGAGAGAGCAAAGGGAATCAGAAGCTGGGGAAATTTAGAAGAAACAGGCCTGAAGAAGGATCTCTATAGAATATTGTAAGGGACTGGACTTCTCTCCAAAGCTTTCATGTGAATGATCTGTGGTATATGTTAGGGAAAAGGATTATAGGAAGTTTCGCACTAGAGAGAGATGAAGGGAATTTGACTTTGTGGCCAAATTTTAAGAGTCAAAGATGGCAAAGCTAATGTTTTCTGCGGATGTAGTTCATCCAGAAATGGAGAGCAAGCTTTCCTAAAGAAAAAACACAACAAAGAAACAATAATGTAAAAATTAGCTCCCTGAGGGTGAACTTCCTGGAAGTGGTAAGGTCTAGAATATCTAAGAGAAAAAAGGAACAAAACAAATTCCCTTGGGCTTGGGGAATGTAGAGGGTGGAGTTGCGTGTTAGGTATTGAGCCAGTAGTTGAAGTGGAGTTCTTTGACCAGTAAATCACTTGCTTTCTTGGTCAAAGATGAATTTGTCAGACCTCCAAAGGGTTTGAGGATCCTAAGAATCCCAGGAAACATGCCCACGCCCCCTTTTTTGTCTTGTAGAGAGAAACCAAGGACAGCTGCTCCAAGATGCTCCACTTTGGCATGCAGATGATGCTGAGCAGAAAACAATTGAGGCCCAAAAGACTCAGGAAGAAATTTGACCTCCCTCTCTCAACTCTGCCTAAAAGAAGGAGGAGAGCTGTCATGTCACCAAGCTAACTATATCATGATATGAACTAGGAATGGTAGACAAGGAGGAAGCTAGCATGGCTGTTTTAATCAAAGTTCTCTCTATGTCCCATTGTTTTCGAATTGTCCACGAAACATTGGTTTGCCAAATACTTGCTCTCTTTCATCTTTCTGTGAATTGCATTCCTCCCCTTTGAAGTCCCAGACCCCTACCCCCTTCTCTTTAGTTCAAGATGGCATATATAGCTAATTTTGCCTGACTGTCTTTGGACTCTCATGTCTATATTTCCCATACATATAGAACTAAATTTGATTTTCTCTTGTTAATTTGTCTCATGTGAATTTAATTCTTGGTTCAGTTAACAGAACCTCGAATGGCAAAGGAAAACTTTTTCCTCCCCAACAGTATCAAAGCCCCTCTCCCACTGTTGTCTGCAGGGCTACATTTCCTTGTCTATGGGACAGAGCAAGGCTTAGATCTAGAGGCTGGAATCAGAAGAGCCATACCTGACTCTTACAAACCCATGTTTCTTTCCCTTCATTTGGTGGTAGAACTCTGGGGGACCAAATCCCAGGGTGGCATTTCTGGCCTTTCCTAAAACTCTCTGTGCTACTCTAACAAATAATATCACTGTTATGTAAGTGATGTAAGACAGTTATATGCTGCCTAGAGAAGAAGTATATTTTATGCTTTTATTTCTTCTTTTCTTTTAGCAAAAATTTGTTGTTCCCATCCATTTCTGCTAGGGGAGAAATAAATTCCACTTAGGGAAGAGAACTTTTTTTTTTTTTTTTACTACACTTTAGCTTGGTGCTTGGTCAGGTTGCCCCACTGAGTACAGAGTAGCCATGATGGAAAAGCACAGTGTGGGTAAGCCTTGGTTTACACAAACGAGGTGCTCTAGCCTCCCTGCTGATTCTCCCAAGATTTTCAGCCAGGACCAGGTCTCCTTACTGCAGAATGACTGGTGATTACAAATTTTATAAAACTTCACTGGATCACATGGTTAATAGAGCCCTGAGCAGAGGTAAATCTGGATTGAGGAAATACTTTGGCTTAGTAAAGATTACATGGATCATTAAACAGATTATGAAATCAGAATCATGTGTAAGATCAACTTTCTTCCAGCTACCCAGGCTGGAAAAATTAGAGTTCTCTGGAAATTTCTCTCTTTCCTTTATAGATAGAAGCAGTCACCAAATCCAACATTGGAACCAATCCCTCCCAGTGATTCTTTCCTTTCCATGCCCTGCCATCTCCATGGCACAGCTCATGGTCTGGGAAGCAACTAGGAGGAAGGCACGGACTCTGAGAAAGACATTTCAGATGTGCATCTTGGTTCTGTCATGTGACTTGGACAAGCTAAACTTTCTGCCCCTCAAGTTACTCTTTTAAAATGGGATTAATGCTTCTTACTTTGCAGAGCTACTGTGAAGTTTAAATAAAACAACATCTATAGAAGGGCAGGTGACTAAACGGTGAGACCCAATTATACATTTAGATGTGACAATTAGCAGAAAAGAAATACAGGGATATTCACCAAAATGTTAACAATGTTTTTATATTGAGATGGTGGATTTAAGGGCTTGTTTTTTTAATTGCAAATTTGTGCTTTTTTATACTTTTTAAACTTCCACAATGAACACGTATTACTTTTGTAACTAAAAATCATAAATTTGAATTAAAATTCCACCAAAACTTTAAGAACCAGCTGAGCTGATACTTCTTATTATAACTTCCCAGCTATTCCCACTGGCAGAGATCCTTCTCTGAGCAAGTTATAGAATCACTCTGAGACCAAGCTTGTTCACCTATAAAATGAGGACTGAGGAGATGAGGGAGTTAAGATGGCGGAGGAGTGGGGGACCACTTTTTCAGTCAGTCCCCTGAGTTGAGCTGGATAGGTACAAGACCAGCATGAACATCCACGGAATCAGTCTGAGACGCAGGAAGATACATCTGGATCTCTACAAATGAACATCTCCAGCGCTGAGTATTGAGGTACGAAGTGGGGAGCTGTGAAACCGCGCACAGATATCGGAAGATAAACGGAAGGGGGAGGGACTGCTGCGTTCGGGTGCCAGGAAGCGGTAGCCACCTGCACGGGGGAGCAGGCAGACCGCGGATGGCACCCGAGGGAGAGCAGACTGAGACTGTGAGCCAGGAGTGCGCGCCACCAGGCATCTCACGGAACTCCGGAATCCTGGTGTGCTCACTGGATCCAGACTGAGACCGAGAGCTCTGGAGCACGCGCGGAGTGGCTGGCGGCTGGTGGCGTTAGAAACACAAAGGACAGAGACACGCCGGCCCTGGAAGTGAGGGCTGGGACGCCGGGTGTGGGGCGCACAGCCCGGGATGGAGTGGCTGGCGGCTGGTGGCGTTAGAAACACAAAGGACAGAGACACGCCGGCCCTGGAAGTGAGGGCTGGGACGCCGGGTGTGGGGCGCACAGCCCGGGATGGCCGCTGCTGCTCTGACTCTCAGAAGAGGCACAGCAAACCGCCAAGGAAAGCCGCCAGAGAACAAAAGCCTGGAAATACCGGCTCACAGGGTGCCCATCCCCATCCCACCTCGCAGGAGACACGGAGGCTCTACCCAAACAGGTTGTCTGAGTACCAGCGCAGCAGGCCCCTCCCCCAGAAGACAGGCTGAAAAATCAAGAAGCCCACATCCCAGGGCGCCCGGGAGGCGCACTCATTAAGCACCTGTCTTCGGCTTAGGGCGTGATCCCAACGTTCCAGAAAGGAGTCCCTCATTGGGCTCCTCCGCTGGGAGCCTGCTTCTTCCTCTCCCACTCCCTTGCTTGTATTCCCTCTCTCGCTGGTTGGCTCTCTGCCACATAAATAAATAAAATCTTTAAAGAAGAAGCCCACATCCCTAAAACAAGGGGTTCACAGCCTGGGTCCCGGTCAATAATTTGGGCTCTGGACGACCCCGCAACCTCTCCTCATCAGAATGATGAGAAGGAGAAGTCCTCCGCAGGCAAAGAAAAGACAATGAGTCTGTGGCCCCTGCCACAGAATAAAGAGACATATAGATAAAAATAATGTATATGGATATAACCAAATTATCAGAAATGGAATTCAGAGTAACAATGGTCAAGGTGATGAGTAGACTTGAAAAAAGTATTAACAAAAATGTTACTGAGAATATAGAATCCCTAAGGGCAGAAATGAGAGCGAATCTGACAGAAATTAAAAATTCTATGAGCCAAATGCAGTCAAAACTAGAGGCTCTGACGGCCAGGGTCACCGAGGCAGAGGAACGCGTTAGCGAATTGGAGGATGGGTTAGTAGAAGAAAAAATGAAAATAGAAGTTGGACTTAAAAAAATCCACGCCCACGAATGTAGGTTATGGGAGATTACTGACTCAATGAAACGATCCAATGTCAGAATCATCGGCATCCCTGAAGGGGTGGAGAAAAACAGAGGTCTAGAAGAGATATTTGAACAAATGGTAGCTGAAAACTTCCCTAATCTAGCGAGGGAAACAAACATTCGTGTCCAAGAGGCAGAGAGGACCCCTCCCAAGCTCAACCAGGACAAACCTACGCCACGGCATGTCATAGTGCAATTCGCAAATATTAGATCCAAGGATACAGTATTGAAAGCGGCCAGGGCAAAGAAATTTCTCACGTACCAAGGCAAAGGTATCAGGATTACGTCAGACCTGTCTACAGAGACCTGGAATGAGAGAAAGGCTTGGGGGGGCATTTTTAAAGCTCTTTCAGAGAAAAACATGCAGCCAAGGATCCTTTATCCAGCAAAGCTGTCATTCAGAATTGATGGAGAAATAAAGACGTTCCAAAATCGCCAATCATTAACCAATTTCGTAACCACGAAACCAGCCCTACAGGAGATANTTGAAACGAGCCCTACAGGAGATATTAAGGGGGGTTCTATAAAGGTAAAAAGGCCCCAAGAGTGATACAGAAATGAAAGTCACAATCTATAGAAACAAAGACTTTACTGGCAACATGGCATCATTAAAATCATATCTCTCAATACATCAATCTAAATGGCTTAAACTCTCCCATAAAACGCCACAGGGTTGCAGATTGGATAAAAAGACATGACCCATCCATTTGCTGTCTACAAGAGACTCATTTTGAACCCAAAGATGCATTCAGACTTAGAGTAAGGGGATGGAGTACCATCTTCCACGCAAATGGACCTCAAAAGAAAGCTGGAGTAGCAATTCTCATATCAGATAGACTGGATTTTAAACTAGAGGCCATAGAGAGAGATACAGAAGGGCACTATATTATTCTTAAAGGAAGTATTCAACAAGTGGATATGACAATTATTAATATATATGCCCCCAACAGGGGAGCAGCAAGATACACAAGCCAACTCTTAACCAAAATAAAGAGACATATAGATAAGAACACAGTAATAGTAGGGGACCTCAACACCCCACTATCAGAAATAGACAGAACACCCTGGCAANTCTGGCAAAAACTAAGCAAAGAATCAAATGCTTTGAATGCCATACTCGACGAGTCGGACCTCATAGACATATAGATCACTACACCCCAGAACCAAAGAATACTCATTCTATTCTAATGCCCATGGAACATTCTCAGGAATAGACCAT
>NC_048234.1:41472159-41472349 GCF_002007445.2 Ailuropoda melanoleuca
CATCGGAAACCGGGGATGTACTGTATGGTGACTAACATAATATAATAAAAAATCATTTAAAAAAAAAAAAAGAGTGGCACCTGGGTGGCACAGCGGTTGAGTGTCTGCCTTCGGCTCAGGCCGTGATCCCGGCATTATGGGATCGAGCCCCACATCAGGCTCCTCCGCTATGAGCCTGCTTCTTCCTCTC
>NC_048234.1:41472428-41520386 GCF_002007445.2 Ailuropoda melanoleuca
CGCTGGCTGTCTCTATCTCTGTCAAATAAATAAACAAAATCTTAAAAAAAAAAAAAATGAGGACTGAGGAGCCTGGGTGACTCAGTCAGTTCATGATCTCAGGGTCATGAGATCGAGCCCCACCTTGGGCTCCACACTCAGAATGGAGCCTGCTTGAGATTCTTTTTCCCTCTCCCTTTGCCCCTCCCCCCACTCAAGCTGTCTCTCTAAACAAATAAGTAAATAAAATCTTTTTAAAAATAAAATAAAATGAAGACTAAAACCTTTAAATGAAAAATATATCTACAGTATTATGTATAATATATAATATATATTATAGATAAATATATATTTTACATATATATTGATTATATATTATATATATTGTCTATATATAATATTTTCTCTTTGTCTTGCACATTCTCTCTCTATATATATATATAAAGAGAGATATAGACATATATAGAGATATAGAGATATATATAGGTAGATGATAGATAGATAGATGATAGATAGATGATAGATAGATAGATGATAGATAGATAGATAGATAGATGATAGATAGATAGACGATAGATTTCAATACCTCGGCTATAAAAAGTACTCGATAAATACACTTTCTTTTTCTGAATACCAGAAACAAGCAAAAAAACAAAAAAACTGTAACTATGTGAAAGACTGTGTTCTGATAAAATTTAATTTATAAAAAGTCAGCTGGCCAGATTTGGACTATAGGCCAGTTTACCAACTCCTGCCCTAAAGACTTGATTAGATTAGGGGTTTGATTTTCTGGCAAGCCTTCTTCATAGGTGGTGCTGTGTGTTTCTAGAGGAGGTATGTGATGTCTGGTTGTCTCTTTTGCTGACACTAGCATCACTCATGATCAGTGCCTAGATCTAGCCTTTAATTATGAGTTGCAAATGGTGATATTCTAATTTGATCATTTTTATTCCTTTATTCTAAAAAACAAAACACGTAAACTACAAGACTGAGCAGAACACTGAAGTATAGTTAATACAGAAAATGTAGAAGTAAGTGCTTGATTCTTTCTCTATTTACCAGTTTCTAAGTAATGAGTTGGTTCCCTGGCATCCTACAAGGTGGACCAAAGACCTGGTTGGTTGTTTTTTGTGGTTTGTCTGTTTTTTGTTTTTGCAGGTTTTTTGGTGAGAGAATCATTTGAAACATTTTCAACATTTTTTATTTGTTTCAATCCTCTGTAGTTATTATTCTTATCGGTGCTCAATGTGGCCAGGCTTTGGCCAGTGGGTCCTCTTCAAGTTCACTCCTGGGTTCTTTGGACAAGATTGACAAGACCCCAGCAGTCTTTGCTAGTGTCTGTGTTTTTCCAGAATGAGAAACTGCTTCAGACACAGAATGTGCCTTTTCTCCAAGTAGCCTGATTCCTTTTAGTAGAAAACCACATCTAAAGACTATATAGATTGGACACCAAGAGTACTCTTTGTTACCAAAATTGTCATTATTTCTAACGCTTTCTAGGACAAAATTGGGAAACTCTTTTAAGTGAATATACTTCATGAGTCAAAGATAGGATTATATGAGTTTTACTTAGTATCTTTTATTTTATATTTGAATTATTTTTCTCTAACACTGAATATCTTGATTCTTAACACATTGGCTTTGTCCTCTGAGGTGTAAGTGTATTTGTTTCATTTACTTTCATTTTTTTCAGGGATTGCATCTTTTTTAATTCTCTGTTGTTTAACTTTGTTTTATAAATATATAAAAATGGCTTCAAAGTCAAATTTACAATGGAAAGTTCATTCAGGAAAGTCTTGAATCTATCCTTTAATTAATTAATTTATTTGAAAGAGAGAGAGTTGGGGGAGGGGAAGAGAGAGGGAGAGAATCTCAAGCAGATTCCATGCTGAGCATGGAGCCTGACACTGGGCTTGATCTCAAAACCCTGAGACTATGACCTGAGCTGAAATCAAGAGTTGGACACTTAACCAACTGAGCCACCCAGGCACCCCTATCCCTCTTTTTAAACTGAAGTATAGTTTACAAACAATATCATATTAATTTCAGGTGTACAATATACTGATTTGACAATTCTATACATTACTCAGTGCTTACCATGGAAAGTATAGTTACCATCTGTTGCCATACAAAGTTATTACAATATTATTGACTATTTTCCCTGTTCTTTCAGATCACTTACATCCTGAGTATGCAAAAGCCTTTGGGATCCCAGCTTTATGGAGGCTCAAAGTCACCCCATTTAGCAAATGTAGGGCTGATGTGGTTTCAGTGCACAATATATTTCTCTAGACTAGAGCTTACTCCTACACTGGAGTATCTTGCTGTCTTGATAGCATTTGATGCTTTTACAAGATTTTTAAGAATATATCTTCCTCCACCCACAAAACACAAGAGTGAAAATCAGACATTTTATTGAACAAAAGCAGCCAGACATAGCCAGCACTATTTATCTGTTTTGTAGGAAAATTAAGCCAGAACTTTGGGCCTTCCAACACTACTTATTATCTCATGACTTCTGCAGGCTAGGAATGCAAGCACAGATTGGCTGGTTGTCTCTGGCTCAAGATCTTTCACGGGCTGCCATCAGAGTGTGGCCACGACTGCAGTCATATTGGGGCTCAGCTGAGAAAGATGCATTCCAAGTTCACTCATTTTTGTTGCCAGAATTATTTTCACACACACTCACACCCACAGCTGTTCCACGGCATGTGGGCCTCTCCATAAAATAGCTCACAACATGGCAGCTTGCTTCATCAGATTGGGCAAGGGGGAAGAGTCAGAGAGAGAAAGAATCCACTCTTTTGTGATTGAGTCTTGGAAGGAACATCACATCACTTCTGCTGTGTTCTATGCATGAGAAGCAAGCCCACATTCCAGCCACATTCAAAGGGAGATTACACAAAGATGTGAGTATAAGGAGGTGTGGATCATTGAGATCCACTTTGAAAGCTATCTCCCACATGTGCATACTATAATGATGTCACTCATATGCAGTTCAAGAACAGGCAGATCTACTCATTAGTGAAATAAATCAGAATACTGGTTCCTTGGTAGATGCAGGATTGAGTG
This sequence comes from Ailuropoda melanoleuca, assembly GCF_002007445.2. Lineage (NCBI taxonomy): Eukaryota > Metazoa > Chordata > Mammalia > Carnivora > Ursidae > Ailuropoda > Ailuropoda melanoleuca. The sequence goes on from NC_048234.1 coordinate 41,475,480, forward strand.
GTTAGGGTCATAAGGAACTTTTCTAGGTTGATGAAGATGTTCTATATTTTGGTAAGTGTGTGTGTTTCATGGGAGTATGCCATTATTAAAACTCAGTGTACTACACACTTAAAGTCTCTGCAATTTACTGCATGTAAATTATACTACAATTTCAAGCAAATTTTATTTTTTTTTTATTTTACTTTTTTTAAAGATTTTATTTATTTATTTGACAGAGATGGAGACAGCCAGCAAGAGAGGGAACACAAGCAGGGGGAGTGGGAGAGGAAGAAGCAGGCTCATAGCGGAGAAGCCTGATGTGGGGCTCGATCCCAGAACACCGGGATCACGCCCTGGGCTGAAGGCAGATGCTTAACCGCTGTGCCACCCAGGCGCTCCTCAAGCAAATTTTATTCTACAATTAACAGATATAGGTAACTTAGCCTTCCATATTATGAGAAATGGAAGTGGCAGCTCACTTGTGTGCTTGATTTTATTTTTTTTAAAGATTTTATTTATTTATTTATTCGACAGAGATAGAGACAGCCAGTGAGAGAGGGAACACAAGCAGGGAGAGTGGGAGAGGAAGAAGCAGGCTCATAGTGGAGGAGCCTGATGTGGGGTTCAATCCCACAACGCTGGGATCACGCCCTGAGCCGAAGGCAGACGCTTAACCGCTGTGCCACCCAGGCGCCCCCAGTGTAAAACTTCTAAACACATTTTGTAGTCTTTTAAAATTTTTTTTATTATATATTTTTTATTTTAAAAACAAACTGTATAGAGGCACCTGGGTAGCTCAGTCAGTTAAGCACTCAACTCGTGATTTCAGCTCAGGTCATGATTTCATGGGTCATGAGATTGAGCCCCATGTTGGGCTCTGTGCCCAGTGGGGAGTCTGCTTGGGATTCTCATTGGCCCTCTCCCTCTGCTCCTCCCTACCCTGCCGTCTCACTCTCTTTCTCTCTCTCCAAAATAAATAAATATATCTTTTTTTAAAAAACTGTTTATACTGGAAGGTTATCATAAGTATACTTAAATCAGCAAATTTTTTAAATGTTTATTTTTTATTGAGGTGTAATTGACATAGAACATTATGCAGTTTTAGCTGTACAACATGATGATTCAATATTTGTATACATCCCAAAATGATCACCACAATAAGTTTAGTTAATCCGTCACCATATATAGTTAGAAAATTCTTTTTTTCTTATGATGTGGGGTTTTAAGACCCACACACTTAGCAACTTTCAAATATGCAATACATTATTGCTAACTATAGTCAGCTTGCTGTATATTACATCCCAGGACTTACGTATTTTATAGCTGCAAGTTTGTCTTTTGACCCCCTTCATCCATTTCACCCATCCTGCCACCCCTCTGGCAACCACCAATCTGTTCCCTATAAATACAATATTTTCAAAGCTCAATAAATAGTAATGAAAAATTTCCCTGCCATACATATCTCGCAACTCCTCATAGTATGGAGACAGATAGTTTGAGAACTGGCCTCTGGAACTGGGATCAAAAATGCAAAAGCTGGGGCGCCTGGGTGGTTCAGTCATTAAGCATCTACTTTCAGCTCAGGTCATGATCCCGCGGTCCTGGGATCAAGTCCTGCATCAGGCTCCCTGCGCAGCGGGAAGCCTGCTTCTCCCTCTCCCACTCCCCCTGCTGGTGTTCCCTCTCTCACTGTGTCTCTCTCTGTCCAATAAATAAATAAAATCTTTTAAAAACAAATGCAAATGCTTAAGGCCTGGCCCAGATATGGGCCTAAAGGGGGCTCCAGATTCAGGACATAATGTGGAAGCCAAAGGTCAAAGAACATCTTAAGGTGAAAGACAGAAGCAAAGGATTAAATACAGAGGAAACACAATGAATATGCAAACATGTGGTATAATATTTAACCCTCTGCATCATTAAGTGAATAAAACACTACACACATCTAATTAGTAAATAGAACTTCAAGTTGCTCCTCAGTACTTGGGAGGATGCAGTAAAACCTCACACCATTCCTCCACCCCCAGTGGTGCCCTACAATCACTGGCAACTTTTCTTGGCATGCATTCTGAACAAAGCAGGTGAGTGGTTGCCTAGGGCTGGGGGTGGGATTGGAAATTGACTAGAAACGGGATGTGGGCTCTTTTTGGGGTGATGGATACATTCTCAAACTGGACTTGGTGATGGTTGCACAACTCTATACATTTACCAAAAAAATCATTAAATTACACACTTGCAACTGGTGAATTTTATGGTATTTAAATAAAACCTCAATAAATTTTTTAAAGATTTTATTTATTTATTTGAGAGAGTGAGAGAGAGAGAGAGAGCACAAACAGGGGGGAGGGGCAAAGGGAGAGGGATAAGCAGGCTCCTGGCTGAGCAGGAGCCTGACATGGGGCTCAATCCCAGGACACTGGGATCATGACCTGAGCCCAAGGCAGAAGCTTAAATGACTGAGACACCCACGTGCCCCTATGCTGTACTTTTTATACGTGACTTATTTATTTTAAATGATTTTTTAGAAGATTTTATTTATTTATTTGAGGGAGAAAGCAAGAGTGAGTGCACAAGCAGGGTCAATGGCAGAGGGAGAGGGAGAAGCAGGCTCCCAACTGAGCAGGGAGCCCAATGCAAGCTCAATCCCAGGACCCAGGGATCATGACCTAAGCCGAAGGCAGACGCTTAACCGACTGAGCCACCCAGGTGCCCCAATAAATCTGTTTTTTAAAATTGACGGAGCTAGGACATAAACCCAAGCCATCTGATTCCAGAAGCCACCCTCACACAACTATTGCCTTCCTGTACAATCACAACAGAAGAATATCATAGTTGGAAAATGCAAGTCATCTAGATGTCAGTAATTTCCATTGGTTTTCCTAGATAAAATACACAGTACAGGACCCTTCTGTTCAAATCTGTATACATGGTAACACTACCCACCCCCTGATCCTCAAGCTAACACCGCAAGTTTGAGACCAGAATGCATGAACAACTCAGTCGAAAGAGTTGCCCAAAACAGAAGTCCCCAATCCCCTGGAGAGCTTCTGAAAAAGAAATTGCCACCCAAGTAATTTTCAATATCCCTAAAAAGTCAAATTGCACAATAGCATTCCATTCCAAAGCCACAAGCACTAAGAGAGAGCATAGGGTGGGGTCCACTAAATATGGGATTTCCATTGTTCTCTCTCTGTGGAGTCAGGACACTCGACTTTCCCAGCATCAGTGTGTGATAATATGCATGGATTATTGCCAAACCGAGCCTCAGTGTTCAGAGTTTTATTGGGGCTCCATTACTTAGGCATGATTGATTGCCTAGATATCTGATCGCAGTCTCCAGCCTCCCCAGGCCTCACCCACAGTCCCCACCCTAACCACATTATTGGTCTTCCTAGTGTGGCTAACTCCCATCCTAAATCACACCACCAGACCATCCAGTATGACCCAAAGACACCAGGCGAACAATAACATTTCTATCTAGCATAATATTCTAGCATAATATTCCAAGGGCATAGAAGTACCTAGAAGCCAAGGGCAAAGGCCAGACATTTGTCTGTGTAAGGTCAAATTCTTTTTTTTTTTAATTATGATATGTTAGTCGCCATACAGTACATCATTAGCTTTTGATGTAGTGTTCCATGATTCATTGTTTGCATATAACACCCAGTGCTCCATGCAATATGTGCCCTCCTTAATATCCATCACCAGGCTAGTCCATCCACCCACCCCTCTCCCCTCTAAAACCCTCACATCATTTCCCAGAGTCTATAGCCTCTCATGGTTCATTTCCCCTTCTGTTTACACCCCCTTCATTTTTCCCTTCCTTCTCCTACTGATCTCCCTACTATTCCTTATGTTCCACAAATGAGTGAAACCATATGATAATTGTCTTTCCCTGCTTGACTTATTTCACTTAGCATAATCTCCTCCAGTCCTGTCCGTGTTGATGCAAATATTGGGTGATCATTCTCTCTAATGGCTGAGTAATATTCCATTGTATATATGGACCACATCTTCTTTATCCAGTCATCTGTTGAAGGGCACCTCGGTTCCTTCCACGATTTAGCTATTGTGGACAATGCTGCTATGAACATTGGGGTGCATGTGGCCCTGCTCTTCACTGCGTCTGTATCTTTGGGGTAAATACCCAGTAGTGCAATTGCTAGGTCATAGGGTAGCTCTATTTTTAACTTTTTGAGGGACCTCCACACTGTTTTCCAAAGTGGCTGTACCAACTTGCATTCCCACCAACAGCATAAGAGGATTCCGCTTTCTCCACATCCTCTCCAACATTTGTTTCTTGCCTTGTCAATTTTTGCCATTCTAACTGGCGTAAGGTGGTATCTCAAGGTGGTTTTGATTTGAATTTCTCTGATGGCTAATGATGTTGTACATTTTTTCATGTGTCTGTTAGCCATTTGTATGTCTTCATTGGAAAAGTGTCTGTTCATATCTTCTGCCCATTTTTGATTTGATTATTTGTTTCTTGGGTATTGAGTTTGAGAAGTTCTTTGTAGATCTTGGATACCAGCCCTTTATCTGTAGTGTCATTTGCAAATATCTTCTCCCATTCTGTGGGCTGCCTCTTTATTTTGTTGACTGTTTCCTTTGCTATGCAGAAGCTTCTTATCTTGATGAAGTCCCAAAAGTTCATTTTTGCTTTTGTTTCCCTTGCCTTTGGAGACATGTCATGAAAGAAGTTGCTGTGGCCGATGTCAAAGAGGTTACAGCCTATATTCTCCTCTATGATTTTGATGGATTACTGTCTTACATCGAGGTCTTTCATCCATTTGGAATTTATCTTTGTGTATGGTGTGAGAGAATGGTGGAGTTTCATTCTTCTGTATATAGCTGTCCAATTTTCCCAGCACCATTTATTGAAGAGACTGTTTTTTTTTTCCATTGGATGTTTTTTCCTGCTTTGTCAAAGATTAGTTGACCATAGAGTTGAGGGTCCATTTCTGGAGTCTGTATTCTGTTCCATTGGTCTATGTGTCTGTTTTTGTGCCAGTACCATGCTGTGTTGGTAATCACAGCTTTGTAATATAGGTTGAAATCAGGCAACGTGATGCCCCCAGCTTTGTTTTTCTTTTTCAACATTTCCTTAGCAATTCGGGGTCTTTTCTGGTTCCACACAAATTTTAGGATTGTTTGTTCCAGCACTTTGAAAAATGGCATTGCTATTTTGATTGGGATGGCATAAGGTCAAATTCTTTACTGCACAGACTGTGTCTTCTGGGCACTCTGAGCCACTACTCCGAATACTAGTCAGGGCAGTAGCCTCTGGTCTTGACAGCTTCTGGTATCACACCTCTGCCCTACAATCAAGTTGGGGCAAGGGTGATTGGGAACCCAGGATTCTTGGCTTACCACACCTGGGAAGGGCCTCCTCCAACCTATGGGTGGGGGTTGGTAGACGGAGGCCCTGCACTCACTGGGAATTGAGCCTCTCCAACTTGGAGAAGGTGAGAAACACTGGTGGCCTGCGGCTCCTAATTAGATACAGTAATCCTTGACTGGCAGCTGGGAGGAGGAGCCCCATTGGTTTGTCCATGCCCATCTGGGGGTGGAGCTTCCATCAAGCTGAGCTGAGGGAGGAGAGAGGAAGGAGGTAGGTCAAGGCTCCAATTCCACACTCTCATTACCAAGTTTATTAGGTTTTCTTGAATCAATGTTTCTTCATTTGTTGCATGCCCCTAGGATAATTTCCAGAGATCTTAAATGGTTGTTTTTATGGTTTTCTCTAGCTTTGTGTGTTTCACTGGAGAGTGGGTCCACAAAGCACCTCACACTGCCGGCCCACCTTTGCATAGACCTGTAACGTTACACTCCAGGTAAGCAGTCACAGAATTTGAAGAATAAGGTTCTGTGCTGGGACACAACTAAGGATCCACATCTCTGTTCTGATTTTCGAATGAGGAGGGTATGGCAGTGAAGCCTACAGGCCATTGTCTACCCCTCTCCCACTCTCTCCTGCTCTCAGTCTTTCTGGCCCCACAGACAGCTGGCCACCATTGGCTGAAGAATGACCCCTCCCACCAGGTGGCAGATGCAAAAACTGCCCCTGGGTGCCTCCACACCCACTCAGGCCACAAACCTTCATGGTAGAAAGGCCAACAATGGAACAATTTCCTGGAAAACATTAATCTGGAAATTTCTCTTTCCCTCTAATGCAGGGATCCTTCCCTTTTTTTCAGTGCCATGGACCCTGGCCATAGTTCAGGGATGGCTACAATCTCCTTCCCTAAATAATGGTTTTAAATGCCTAAAATAAAATACATAAAAATATAAAGGAAACCAATTACCAAAAAAAGCTATCACAATATTTTTTTTTAAGATTTTTATTTATTTATTCGACAGAGATAGAGACAGCCAGCGAGAGAGGGAACACAAGCAGGGGGAGTGGGAGAGGAAGAAGCAGGCTCATAGCAGAAGAGCCTGATGTGGGGCTCGATCCCATAACGCCGGGATCACGCCCTGAGCCGAAGGCAGACGCTTAACCGCTGTGCCACCCAGGCGCCCCTATCACAATATTTTCTAAATATGATGTACTAAACATCTGCTTTTTTGTGAACGTATTAAATATCAAGTACTGAGTTACCTAATAACTCAGAATCCTCAGCAGGACATAAATGATTTTTCTGCAGAAACTGTACAGTGATATGAAAATATCTCAACTCCTGATAACAAAAGCAGAAATACAGCTAAAAGTACATGGTTTTGTCTACATTTTCAAATGAAAAATGCTAAATTTGGTTAGGGAAAGTCAAGATGTACTCTTTCCCTATCCCTGTTCCCCGGCCACCTAAAGACCTGAACCCCTGGCTGAGACCCGGCACTAGAAGTATGGTCTGGACCAATCGTCTGGGGTGGTGCTTCTCAAATCACCTGGGTGAAAATGCAGATTCTGTTTGTGTGCACCCTGATATGGTGTGCACCCAGCATTTCTAACCAGTCCCCAGGTAATGCTGATGTTCTAGTCCAGGCTGTGGACACACAGGGCAGAGAAAAGGCTCTGAGGCTCATCATGGGAGAGTAGAGGAAAGAGTCAGAAAGCACACAGACAGTATGTCCTCAACCCGAGCATCCCCAGGGAGGGCTTGGGTTTTTTCTGGCTTCATCCTAAGGTGCATGCTTTTTTTGTCCATGTGTTCCAGTGTCTGATGACAGAAAGGAAACAGAGATTCTGAGCTGGTGGAACGCTCGGTTTCCTGAAAATGGCCACAGAGCAGCAGCTACTGGTCAGCTAGGTTGCTGACCCTTGCCAAGTCCCAGCACCTGAAATGTATCCCCAAGTACACATATTCATTCACAGAAAACAAAAATAATTCATAAGGCTACATAACCAAGCTTTAAAGTTGAAGTGGTCTTCTGCCTTTGTCCCCATCTGATAAATTCCTAGTCATCCTTCCAATATGCCTTCTCTGTAGAGCGATGCTCTCTTTAGAGTCCTTCCCCACCATAATTAGAAACAAGAATGATAACAATAATAATAGTATTCACAACAATAACTAAGCTTTATCGGTCACTAGGGGCCAAGCCATGCCAAAACACTCTCCACACGTTATTACAATTCATTCTTAGAATAACCCTTGGAGGAAGGTGCTGTCTTCATTTGATGGATTGGATGGCTGTAGGTTGGGGGAGAAAAAGGCCTGTGGCCTCTATCTCTGTGCCTTGCACACCGGCTCTGTCCTAGCCCTTACCGCACCCAGGTGGTCACCATCCATGTGCTTCTGTCCCACACCAGATTTTGTGCACTGGCAAACTGAGAAGTTATCTTCTGGAACACAGGACAGATTATAGCAATGCTTATAGCCACATCGTGCCTGAATTTGGAGGGATAACATACACAGAAGACCAGAGAGACCAGGACACTCAGACATTGGCGAGGATCTACTCAGAAGCCGTTTGGCGACCAAGAACACAAGCCCACAGGAGACACCTTTCCAGCAAGCACAGGGGTGTTGTTTCGGATTTCAGGGCAGGTTAGGACAAGAGCCGCTGGAGTTAAGCAAGTGGTGATGAATAAAGAGTATCTAAGTTGGAACCAGAACCAAATACAAAGACAAGATTATCTATGTCTTCTGAGAATGTTCACGGACACCTTCAGAAGACCCTGAGGAAGGAACTGTTCCTGGGAAATATGCCAACAAGACTCCAAGCAAAGCACAACCTGAATCGGGCGCCTGGGGAGATGGCAGCAGGGAAGATGAATCATCCCCAGAAGAAATACAAATGTTTGGACCAGAAAATCAGTACCTACCGGGTGAAGTGAACAGCCTGTTGGATGAAGTAGGGCAAATCAAAGGAAAAGTGGTTGAAATTTCCAGACTCTAACAGGTAGTCACAGAGAAGCTTTTACAACAAGAAGCCGAGGTGGATGCCATTCAGCACTCAGCTGTAGAAGTAACAGGATATCACGGAGGGCGATGAAGAGCGGCTCCTGAGTGTGGGCGCTCTTCCCCCTGGCGATGTGCTCCTCCTCCTTGCTCTTCCTCAGTTGGTAGGAAAGGTTGCCTAGGCAACCTCGGTGCTGCCCCCTTCCCCTGGCAAACAGGTGCGCAGTCCAGGCTCCCTAGCATCACAGTGTGCTTTGTGACCAGATGCTATCCCAGAGCTGAGACAGACATGTACTCTCGCAGAGGGTACACCCAAACCTCTGGTTTTAAGCTTATTCTGTAGCTGAAAAACAATGAAGTTGAAAAGAAGGGAGGAAACTAAATCCAAATGATTGTGCAAAAAAAAAGTAACTGAAGACTCTGAAATTATTGACAAATGTAACCACCATTTTGCTGAGGGTACAGAGAATATATATAAATAAAAATGTGTGTATGTGTGTGTGTATATATATACATGATACATAACTCTTCTCTAAACGAGGTTCTATTCTTTAAGCAAACTCAGCTGTCCAAAACTCCAGTGTCCCTGTACATGAGATACATTCAATATGCAGGAAAAATATTAAACCAGCAGGAAAAAGTCCAAGTTAACAAATGCTGTCACTGTTATTTGCTGTACAACAGCCAGAAGTAAGCAAAATATCAAGGATATTAAATTCATTTTCTTTGTCCCATCCAGACTGGCTTTTACAACTTCTTTTAGTAAGAAAAAAAGAAATCTGGAGCCTGGGGCATTAGGCTACATTTCCTCTTTACCCTCCTTGAGGCTCCCAAACCCCTTTCGAACCACCTCTCCGCACCCAGCTTCCTCAACTAATCTTAATTCAAAAACCAGATTGGAGCCCCCACCACCGCCACCAGGCGGGAAGCTGGGTAAATTAGGGATCTTCTAGAAACTGCAAATGCTGCCTGGCTGCTCTTCATGTGCCCTCTGCTGGCCACACATGGAAGCGGGAGAAATCTCTGCAGAAAGGCAAAAAGAAAGGGTCATGTAAGAAAAGGCCAAAAAAGTATTCAGGGTGATTGCAGAAGAAAAAAAATTTAAATAAGAACACCCAACGAGGCATCCTGGTTATGAAAACAAAAAAAGGATTGACTATATTAAGAGGAGAAAAACACAAAATCATCTTCAAGAATTTGGAGAATGAAAATCAGAAAAAAAAATTTTTGGAAGAAAGCAAAAACATGCTACTATTTTGTTTTGTCACTGAAAAAATGAGGAGTGGATGTTGACATTTTTCAAACCTTAGCATATCTGGCCTCTGGGTTTCAGGACTGACGGTCATGACGCAGGAGAAGGCAGTTACAACAGCTCGGGCGCCCCACGGTCACACTCTAGGAAGCCTTTTCAAAGTAAGGTAACACAATGAAGGACTCCTACAACTCAACAACAAAACACACAACCCAGCTCAAAAATGGGCAAGGATTTAGAAAGCCAGGTCTCCACAGACATAAAATGGCCAAGCACATAAAAAATACACAACATTACTAAAAATTAGGGAAACACAAACCAAAACTCCAATGAGATAATCACCTCACATCCATCAGAATGGCTACTGCAAAAGCAAAACAAAACAAAACAAAAAACCACCCAGAAAATCACAAGTCAGACAAGATGTGGAGAAACTGGAACCCTTGTGCGAATGTAAAACAGTGCAGCTGCTACAGGGAACAGTGAGAAGGCCTGGACCGTGGGGTTTGGAGAGCTCCAGGCTGGCGCACCTGTCACCGTGTGGGAGCGTGGTGCACCCCGAGAGGGCATGGAAGCTCCAAGCTCCTCCCACACACCTCTTCCTATGCATCTCTTCTTTCTGGCTGTTCCAGAGCTGTATTCTTTAAAGGAAACCAGTAACAGAGAGTCCAGCACTTTCCCTGAGTTGTGTGAGCCATTCCAGCAAATGATCCAACCTGAGGGAGGGGGTGTGGTCAGAAACACAGGTCACAGCCTGGGACTTGGGACTGACATCCGAAGTGGGGCAGTCTTATGGGACTGAGCCCTCACCCAAGGGTCTGCAGTAGCTACAGGCAGTTAGAATTGAACAGAATTGCAGGACACCTAGTTGGGGTCCAGAGAGAATTCCTCCAGAGAGAATATGAGGTAAAAACCCCACACATTTGATGGCAGAAGTGGTCCGTATATAGAGGAAACAAATTTTAATATCCAAAAGAATTGAAAGCAGGGTCTCAAAGACACATCTGTACACCCATGTTCATAGCAGAATTATTCATAAATAGCCAAGTGTCCGCTGACAGATGAATGGGTAAGCCAAATGTGATATATGCACCCGTATGACGGAATATTATTCAGCCTTCAAAAGGAAGAAAATTCTGACGTCTGCTACGAGGATGAACCTTGAGGACCTTACCCTACGTAAAGTAAGCTAGGCCCAGAAAGACAAACACTGCGTGACTCCGCTTAGATGTCTCGAGTGGTCATACTCATAGAGACAGGAAGTAGAACGACGGCTGCCTGGGGCTGTGGTGACTTCCTGGTTCATGGGCACACATTTGTTCTACAAAATGAAGATGTTCTAGAGATTGCACAACGATCCGAATATACTTAACACTACCAAACTACACACCTAGAAATGCCTAAGGTAGTAAATTTTATATTCTGTGTGGTTTACAATCAAAACCAATTTTTTTAAAAGGTAATCTGAAACAACGCATCAGTACAATCATTCTTTCATTTGCTGCTCTTCTCCACATATGGCTCAGCTTCTAGACACTTAGAAAGTGAGAGCTAGCAAGGATTTGGAGATCCAGTTCAACCTGACAGATAAAAACAGTGGAGGCCACAATGGCAACGAATGGAGGTGGGATTAGAAGGGCCCCTGCCTCCCAGACTGGGGCCTCACCCTGCACCACAACCCCAACGGGGATGGCCCACTGCTTTATTTCAAGTAGGCTCCATACCCAACGTAGGGCTTGAACTCATGACCCTGAGATCAAGTCGCGTGCTCTTCTGACTGAGCCAGCCAGGTGCCCCAGCGCATTTCTTGATGGAAATGAAAATAATGCTCACCCATTCAGGGCTCCTTCCCACACACCACTGGCCTGGGAGGTCAGATGAGCCTATGCAGAAATGTACCTTTGGCTAAAATCCAAGTGATCTGAATCTCAAAGCCCCCTGAACAAACCTGGGGAGATGGGGTGAGAAATATGAGCTATTTAAATGTGAACAGGGCACATGCAGATTTTTTTCCCACTGAGTTATTTTGTAATCTTTTCCAACATGAGCCTTAAAAGGAATATCACCCTTCAGGCAGAGTCTTTCTGCCTATCCACAATAATATCACAGTATGAGACCTGCATATAAATTATATTTTTATTTTACTTTGATGATTGGGAAAAGATACAAACATAGATGATCAAATCAGAGCTAATGAATAACTTGCAGTTAACTGGCTAATTTTATTAAAATAAAGACATGTTTGTTTAAACTGAAAAGAAAATTGTTCTCACTGACACTTTGCTTTGGCTGGGATCCTTGAAATTAAGGCCAAGGTGCTGATAAAAATCGCTCTCACCCCATCGGCCATTTCCGTCTTTTTAAACACACACGGCAGTGGCGGAGAGCAGCTCGGAGATGGGGCTGGGTGACCCAACAGCCAGTGCTCTGCCCGCGCAAACCCCTGGATACCATCCCTCTCATCCATCGTTTCCTCGGTAAGATTCACTTTCAGGTGGTAAGGTTTTGCCCAAATACGCTTCTCAGGGCTCACGGTGGCGCCTGGAGGAGCAGCAGCGTGAACCCTACATTCTCTTTGCAGTTTGCAGACTTTCCTGTTGTGCCGTAACCAGGGCGCTGAGTGCTGTCCTGACCAGAACATCCGGCGGCACATTCCCGCAGCAGGGAATGCCCCCCACCGTGTTCCCAGTCTGCATTCCTGCCTCAGATTCTAACTCTTCAAATCCAGAGGAGTGTTCTCTTCGTCCACAGGTTGTTTAGGGCTTAACTGGCTGCTCAGAGTTAAAAAGGAGTATCTCAAGCCCCCTGCCATGCTGAAAGGAGGGAAAAGTGCAAGTAAATAAATCTCACAGGCAGTACCCCCAGGTCTGTATAAGATACACATCTTTATAGATCGAGCCAGCTTGATTTGAAGGGAGTGACTGAGACGCCTGTTTTTCTCCTAGTTTGTGGATTACTTGATGAGACTTACCCCCTTATTTAGAAATCTTTTGGGGCAGAAAAAGAATAGATCAAATCCAATACAAACCTTTGGAGAGAAAATATTTGTTTATTGTTGAATAAACTATACTAGTATCCTAAGACAGTGTCCCATGTCTAGGACCCCAAAATGCCTTCAAAACTCTCTCAGCCCCTCCTCCCAATATCCTTAGCATATGGGGCTTTGACCAAGCAGGACATCAGTAAGGCCCACTTCACAAGAGGAAGGCAGACAACTTAGAAGAACTTGTGTGTGTGTGTGTGTGTGTGTGTGTGTGTGTGTGTGTGAAGACACGTGAATTAAATTCAGATCTCAGCCCCTTGAATTTTCATCATACACACCCCCGTGATGCACATGAAGGAGCATGTCATAAAAACAGATGAACTGAGTGATTTAAGTAAAATTATCTTAGAAACTAAAAAGTCAAAACACCTCCCATTCTTTCACTTGTAACAGATTAATCACACTTTTTAAAATTCATATTTTACTAAGATGAGTTCATTTAGAAATCCCACTTACCAAATATTTAACCCTACAAAGTTTAACACAGAGAAAATGTAGTCTCCACCAACTAACATTCCAATGTAGGCAATGGATACATTCTGCAGAAAAAGAGAGAGGATTAGTCATTTTAAAAGCGAAGGATTTAGGGGGGAAATACATATATATGGTAAAATCTGAAACTAAATATTTTAGTTCCTTTGCCCAGAGACTTGTACACAGTAGCTGTTCACAGAACGTTGAATGAATGAATAAAAAACCATTACATATGGCTTTATATGGCATGATAATTACAGAACACTGCATCATTCACGCCCCTTCCGTTAATACACAGGAAAAAAAAGATGTAAGAGTTGAGTTGTAATTGCTTTCCAGATCCCGACTCTTTACCATCACTGGGGAGTGAATTTTAATCACATTGACCCTAAACTTACACAGATTAGCCATCCAGTAAATTCCAAGCAGTGCCCTGCCCTGTGTATTCCAGGAGGATCTGGGTGCCCAACAGACAAGCCTACTGTTAGAGCGGGCAGTCTTTCTCACTCACTCTACCCACGTGAATGAAAACACAAAGCGACTGTGGGATACAGTGCAGAACACCCCACCCTCCTCTTCGTTGCTGTGCGCATTCAAACGTGCAGACACAAAACATACCTACATAGTGCATGCGTGTCATACCTTGTAACGGAGCCTACAGACTAAAAACAGCTCTTCACAAGCCTTCCCTTTCTTAGTCAACAGGTTCTCCCAGAGAACCGAGTTGCACGAACAAGGTACTGAACAAGGCATCTTGGTGAGTGCAGAAATTTGGAATTTTTTCCTGCTTTTCTTACTTCATTTTCCCAGACCATCCCCTCCTACCACCCCCAAATTAAAGGTCAAAATTTGTCTCTCCTTTTTAATTAGCAAGCCCTCCCTCTGTTTCATGGATTAGTGGATGAGAAGATCTAAGAGGTCACCCAGGTACAGCTGAAAAGGTCACAAGCCTACCACCTGTTACGACAATAAACTCGAACTCAGCTTCTATCGTGAAGACTGGATTCACGGCCAATTCCCCACTTCCCAAGGCTCCGCCCACTTACCTTGATGGCTCCAACCACTGCTGTTGTGAGGGCCGAGTTGTAATAGCTGCACAAAGCTGTGGAGCACATCAACAGAAACCTGGGGCAAGGAAGGAGACGCTCGGCTGCGTGCCTGACTGTGCCGGGTATAACAGATTAAGAAGAGTCTATGCGTCACCCACCCACAAGTACTTTAAACAAATAAAAACGAAAAACGTACCATAAAGATGTTATAACCTACAACTTAAAACATCTCCCTTTATAACTCCAACTTTTTACAGGAAAATGCTCCAGTCGGGCATTGGCCAAACTTTCTACCTTAGGAGTTCTTTTCATTTTGCCTGTGCATTTCCCATAATGTCTCCATGTAAAGGGGGTAAGAATGGGGAGATTTTTTTAATTGTCTGAAATCTTTTAACAGCTATGTCACAACAGTGGCCTTCAATCCTCCTTGTGCATCACATTCACTGGGCACGCTTTTAACACACAGTGATGCCTGACAGAAGTTCTCCCTCAGCTGGTTTGCGGTGGGCCCTTGGCTGCGTGCAGCAGCAGAGCTCCACAGGTGACTATGACGTGCAGCCAGCTGAGAACCACTGGTGTTTAGAAGGGAAAAATCAGCGAGAGATTGCTGGCTTTGGATGAAGGAGACTGAAATTAATGGATTCCACAGACATCAGACAAAAAAAGAAAAGGCATCCAAATTGATAAGGAAGAAGTCAAACTTTCACTATTTGCAGATGACATGAGACTATATAGAGAAGACCTGAAAGACTCCACCAAAAAGCTGCTGGAACTGATAAGCGAATTCAGTAAAGCTGCAGGATACAAAATCAATGTACAGAAATCTGTTGCATTCCTATACACCAATAATGAAGCAGCAGAAAAAGAAATTAAACAATCCCATTTACAATTGCACCGAAAATAATAAGATGCCTAATAATAAACTTAACCAAAGAGGTGAAAGACCTGTACTCAGAAAACTATAAAACACTGATGAAAGAAATTGAAGATGACACAAAGAAACGGAAAGACATTCCATGCTCATGGATAAGAAGAACGAATGTTGTTAAAATGTCCATACACTATATGCTGGCTAATGGAACATAATAAAAAAATAAAATAAGTAAATTAAATTAAATTAAATGTCCATACAAAGCAATGTACACATTTAATGCAATCCCTATAAAAATACCAACAGCATTTTTCACAGAACTAGAACAAACAATCCCAAAATCTGTATGGAACCACAAAAGACCACAAATAGCCAAAGCAATCCTATAAAGCTGGAGATATCACAATTCTAGACTTCAAATTATATTACAAATCTGTAGTAATCAAAACAGTATGGTACTGGCACAAAAATAGATATATAGACCAATAAACAATAGAAAACCCAGAAATAAACCCCCAAGTATATGGTCAATTAACTGTCAACAAAGGAGGCAAGAATATTCAATGGGAAAGACAGTCTCTTCAACAAATGGTGTTGGCAAAACTAGACAGCAATGTGTAAAAGAATGAAACTGGAACACTTTCTTTCACCATACACAATAATACTCAAGATGGATTAAGGACCTAAATGTGAGACTTGAAACCATAGAAATCCTAGAAGAGAACACAGGCAGTAATTTCTTTGACATCAGCCATAGCAACATCTTTCCAGATAGGTTTCCTGAGACAAGGGAAACAAAAGCAGGAATAAATTATTGGGACTACATCAAAATAAAAAGCTTCTGCACAGCAAAGGAAACAATCAACAAAACCAAAAGGCAACCTACTGAATGGGAGAAGGTATTTGCAAATAATAGATCTGATACAGGGTTAGTCTCCAAAATCTATAAAGAACTTATAAAACTCAACACCCATAAAGCAAATAATCAATTTAAAAATGGGCAGAAAACATGAACAGATATTTCTCCAAAGAAGACATCCAGATGGCCAACAGACACATGAAAAGATCCTCAACATGACTGATCATCAGGGAAATGCAACTCAAAACCACAAGGAGATGTCAGAACGGCTAAAATCCAAAGCACAAGGTACAACAAGTGTTGGCAAGGACGTGGAGAAAACGAAATACTCGTGTGCTATTGGTGGGAATGCAAAGTAGTGCAGCCACTGTGAAGACCAGTATGGGGGTTCCTCACAAAGTTAAAAATAGAACCACCCCATGATCCAGTAATCAAACTACTGGGTATTTACCCATCAAATACAAAAACACTAATTCAAAGGGATACATGCACCCCTATGTTTATTGCAGCACTATTTACAATAGCCAAATTATGGAAGCAGCCCAAGTGTCCATCCACTGATAAATGGATAAAGAAGAAGTGGTATATATACACAATGGAATATTATGCAGCCATAAAAAGAATGAAATCTTGCCATTTGCACCAACATGAATGGAGCTAGAGAGTATAATGCCAAGTGAAATAAGTCACTTAAAGGAAGACAAATACCATACTATCTCACTCACATGTGGAATTTAAAAAACAAAATAAGTGAGCAAAGGGGGGAAAAGGGAGAAACAAACCAAGAAATAGCCTCTTAACAATAGAGAGCAAACTGATTGTTACCAGAGGGGGGGGTGGGGATGGCCGGGGGGAACAGGTGATGGGGATTAAAGAGAAAGGAAAGGAAAAGGCGAAAGAAATTAATGGATTCCACATGCCAACAACATTCCTATGCCCTATAACCAAAGTTAATTCACCAGACATTACATTGACACTTACTGTTAAGAAAATGACTACAGAATTGTGACCAAGCAGAAAAATATATATATATGTGCAGGGAAGAATACAGAATCCAATCAGAAGAAATATGTTCATTCCAATCAAGAAGTGAAGAAAATTAGCTTCAACCTAAGTGGGGTGCAAAATTCCATCCACCCAAAAAGAGAGAGCGAGATCATGAGATGTGTTGGATTTTAAATCCCAGTTAGGAGGCACAAGCCTGGATCCCCCATTGGCAGAACACAGGGAATCAGGCTCTTAAGAAAGCCTGTGTCCCTGTGTGTTAGGCAGTCTCTTCCTGCAGGAATTTAGTGCCCAGTCCCCAGTTCAGGCCAGAATCTCTATTGATAACAGAATCCAGATCACAAATCAACACAGTAACCACTTTCTGCCTGAGTATGTTTCTTACCAGGGATGGTAAAGAAAAAATCTTAGAGATAAAGCACACCAAGCTTTTATGTTAAGGAATAAACTCAATTATAAACTTAAATTCTGTAATCTTCAGAATAACATGTATCTCTGTTATTAAAGTAATTACAACAATTTGACAAGTTAGAGGACCCAACATCTTGGACTCTGTGGTTTGAAACTGAAATGTGCAATGGGATTAGACTTGCAATTTTCATTTGAAAGAAGAAAGAAAATCTGTGTCAGTCTGAACACAGTATTTGATGTTTAAAAGAAGCAGATTTACCACATTTCTAAGTTTGGTTTACTAGACTTCAAAGAATTGCTTAGGTGTGTGAAGCAACCTGGCTCATAAGCTTTGCAGAGGGTCTCATTAGGGCTTGGAGTAGCTGGAGAAAAATCAGGTGAATCACATTTGTAAATGCAGTTTAAAATGCTTAAATTTTTTTTAATTCACTAAGTGGTAAAAGAGACCAACTTACAGTAAATTGTTTAGGGTATTTTATTCAGCTAAACTTAATAGCCATTAATCAAATAATTAAATGTTCTTATATTAATACAAAAATTACTAGCTTTATAAATAAAACAACAGTATTTATAAATTGAACCTAAATCCTTAAAAAATCTAAGTTTTTTAAGGGTTATAATTTTAATAAATTCAACATGAATTCAGAGCCCCAGGAACTATAAATAATCCTATTCATGCATAAAACAAAAAGATTAAAAAACTCAACATGATGTTACTGAGTCCCACTCTGTTCAGCCCAGATAGTAAGAGTACGTAACCCACAGCACCCGCCCTGGAAGAGGTGAGTCTAATAAAATGCTAGAGATTACAGCACAGGGGAGGGGTCTAACCCAATTTAGGGACACAGAAAAGTTTCCTGCAGGCTTCCTAAATGAATGCAGCCTTAAACCCAAGGCAATCATGGATGTTATTTTTATTTTTGTTTAAAATTTCCTACTCCAGGGTTCCAATCATGCAACGTTTTCTCCATCTTACCTTTTAGTGAAACCACCTCCACCTGCATTCAGAATTAGCTGACACCTTGGATCCATCCACCAAGAATATGGGCAAGTAGGACACACACTCACCAGCTGGGCTGAGCACAGGAGGAGCCCCCCTCTCTGAGGCCTGGGTGTCCGAGATAGCCACTGTCCTGAAGTAAAAGAGGGCCTCTAGACAAAAAGGCTGCCCTTCTTAATAATACCACTAGGTGTCGCCAGAGAGGGCAAATAGAAAACCGCGAGGATCGAAGTAGTGTATTACAATTCTCAAAGAAACAATCTATTTCGATATGCAAATAGGCACCTATGTAGGCCTTTGGCTAAGATGACCAAGGTTCTAAACTAAAAAAACCTCCATTAACTCAACACAAAGGAAACCATGCCACTTTTAACACTAAAAATGTCAACTTCCACATGACAGTAGTTTTGATTTTAGCATCTGTGGATCAATAAAATACAAAGATATTTAAAAGTAGCTTCTTGCCATTCCGCATTTTTAAATCAGATATAATCTATGTACACTTGAAAAATAATAGCACATATATGTGATTCACATCCAGACAACAGACAGCAATATGCTTGGGTTTATAGGTCCCCAAGAGATGGATATGCTCACATAGAAACCGCTGGAACAGAACTCCTACTCCAAGGTGCTTACTGTTTCTGAAAAGGACACAAAAAACTAACTGATTTACCCAAGCTTGTATGGCACACCCAGGGCAGTGACAAACAGAACTCAAATGACCTCATTTACAACTTGCGCTGGTTATCATTCCATGAAGGAACATTTATATAAACTCAACACAAATGTTCAAATAATACCAGGCCATGCTTACATTCCTTCCACCAGCCACAGCGGCACCTGAGCGCAGCACTCTAATTTCAGATCTCAGAGAATTTCAAGTACTCTCATCTCACCCATCTCTAGTAAGAACTTTCCCACCCAAGGCCTCAGTGGTGTGCCAGGGATGCCAAAGTCATGGGATATATATGGTCCATCTTCCCAGAGCACCAATTTGATTTGAAGATTTGGTTTATTGGGAATGGGGGAATATCTGCACTCTTTAAAGTCCTGTCGCGCCTGTGCCCCCTCGAGCCGCCGAAACCTGTTTGCTCTTGTGGGCCACATCCTGGCAGCATCAGTGAAGGTTCAAGGACTAGAACATTCTTTATCCTGTGATTAAAAAATATTTCGTACGTTCCTGTTTTTATTAAGGAATATATTACTGCTTCAGTGGGATCAAAGGGTCTGCTACTGGGGCAGAAACAGATTAGAATTACCACCTCCAAGACCTGAGGGCTGGTGCCAGCTGCTATATGAATGAACCAGAACCCATAATTTTTCAGCAAGATTAAAAATACCTGCAGAGCTAGGTTTTTATTTTATTTTTTATAAAGGTTTATTTATTTTACAGAGACAAAGAGTGTACAAGTGGAGGGAGGGGCTGAGGGAGAGAATCCTCAGGCACCTCATGCTGAGCACCGAGCCCTGCAGGGACTGGTCTCACAACCCTGAGATCATGACCTGAGCAGAAACCAAGAGCCGACACTTAACTGACTGAGCTACCCAGGTGCCCCAGAGCTAGCTTTTTAAAATCTAGTTTGTCAACTTAAATTTCAGTCTACTGAAATTTTACTTTTGCCTGCATTAAATTATCTTAGCTCCCACAATCCAGTTTACCTTCCTGACATAATTAACCTCCATCATACACTTTATTTACAGACTCCTGATTACAAATAGCATTTCTGAAAGCTGAGCCCACCCTAACTCAAAAGAAAATTAAAAGTCTGCCCTCTTCACCATTCCATTCACTTAACATACATTTTTAAAGTGTTATAATTTTGTAATTATATATCCAACATGGGACAGGGGTTTGGTGGTTAGAAAAACACAAGTTTGAAATGCAAACTTGAAAGAGTGAAAGTAAGTAAGAAGCTAAGCAACAGAGTCCTCTGGAATCAAGGGTTGGGATGCGTATGTGCGAAACCTGAGTCATTCCTTGAGCAGGGACTGAAGAAAAGGGATAGACGAGCCCCACACCGGTTGTTCTGACAACTGAGAATGTGCTCAGAGCTTACAATAGCTTCTCTTACTATGAAAAAACAAATGACCCAACCCTTTGAGGAGAAACTTCAAGAAAGGATTCTGAAAAATCCCCCATGCCAAAACTGAAGCTTCCTTCCAGAGCAGATTCAGGATAAAATTTGACCATTGAAGGTAAAGTACAGTTGACCCCTGAACAGCACAGGAGCTAAGAGTGCCGACCCCCTGCCCAGTCAAAAATCCAGGGATAACTTCTGACCTACCAAAAACTTAACTGCTAATAGCCTACCATAGACCAGAAGACTTACTGATAACATAAACAGCTAATTAACTACTATTTTGTATAGTATATACATTATATACCATATTCCAATAATAAAGTAAGCTAGAGAAAAGGAAATGTTATTGAGAAAATCATAAGAGAAAATGCACTTACAGAACTGTCTGTATTTAAAAAAAAAAATCCACACATAAATGGACCCACACAGTTCAAACATGTGTTGTTCAAAGGTCAACTATATAGGTAACAGAAGAAAAACTATTGAAGCCATGGACTATTGGTAGAACCACTTCTGTCTGGGGTGAAAAGAGGTCAGCCCAAAAACACGCTGACCTCCAGACATAGAAATATTAACAATAAAAAGCGTACTTAACATTACTGGGCATTTGCTGTGTGTCCAGCAGGTGCTAAGCGCCCATCACTATTAGCTCATTCAACTGATACAACCGCATCCTATGAATCAGATACTTTATCTCATTGTTAAAGACCCCAGTTTAAAAATAAGGAAATTGAGGCTCAGAGTGCTTAGTTAACTCATCCAAGGACCCAGAGCTAATAAGTGGCAAAGCCAGGATTCAAACCCAGGCCATCTGATTCCAGAATTCAGACATTTAGCTGTTGGAATGGTGCCATGATTTTATGTTCTCAAAAGACCCACTTGAAAAACAGACCTACCTAAGTTTCATCTTTAAATTTGGGTGAAGTCTGAAATCTTAAAGATTTCATCATTTTTTACTGATTTATTTATAATTGCAATGCCTTTATCGCATTTTCATTTGCAAAGGGACTACTGATGACGTAATATTTTAAGAACTTTTACCAAGAGTATTTGTTTCCTAAGAAGCACATTATTAAGTGGAGAGAAAAAAAGTATGAAGTTATATACAGATAGGGCCAAGCCTCTGATAGGCAAGACCCAGAGAGTGCAGGCTCCCATCTAGGCACTGCCCACCATATCATCACTGAGGACAGAGACTTCACAAGGTTCAGTTCTTGATCTCCTTCAAGGAATGATTAAGCAGTATACTGCAAGTAAAACTAACAAGCAAACAAAAATAGAAACAGTACCTCAATGACTCACAAACACAGCTGAGATTTTTTTTCAAAGTCAAATGTGAGACAACAACTGAGAAAACTACAAATATTTCACTTAACTTATGCTTCTGACAATGGCTGCCTAAAGTGCCCCAAGGGACCCTCCCCTTGCAGAGTCACCGGGGAAGGACACAGTACTTGAGAGACTGTTGGTCTTGAGGCACAAGAGGTCACCCAAACTCTCCTCCTTTAAAAAAGGAGGCCCTGGATACAGAGTGATCAAGAATTAGGACCAGGCAGCAGTCAGAGCAGCAGACAGTTGGGACAGAATACAGTGCCTCAGGGCTGAGACCTTAGCAGAACAGCACTGTCTAGAAACTGAGCCTTGCGCCAAGCTCCAGGTTGGGGAGGGACACTGTAGTCCACTGAGCCTAGACCCTCGAAAATGCCTGTTATAGTCCACTTCGGGGGCAATACCTGGCTATGAGCAGAAGCAAAAACAATTTGTCCCTACAGGGAAGTTTCTCAAAGTTGCAATTTGAGAATTGACAATCAGCCCACAACACTTAGATTAAGCAACATGTTCACAACCACAAGTCACAACCACACACAGTTTTGACAGTCGCAAACCACATACACATTAAGATTCTTAAATACTGCAAATATTGAAATCATTAGATATAGAATACAGAATAGCTATGTGCATAACATTTAAAGAAATGAAAGTTACTACAAGCACAGAGATCACTAATGAGAGAATACTAGGAATGAACAGTTAAGTTTGAAAAAAAAATGTGAATTTTTTACAAATAAAATATAAAATTGTTAAAATCAAAAAGTCCTGGGATGCCTGGGTAGCTCAGTCAGTTAAGGATCTGACTCTTGATTTCAGCTCAGGTCATGATTTCAGGGTAGTGAGATTGAGCCTCGCATCAGGCTCCATGCTAAGCATGAAGCCTGCTTAAGATTCTCTCTCTCCCTCTTCCTCTGTGCCCCCCCACCACTCATGCACTCTCTCTCTAAAAACAAAAAACAAAAAGTCCATCAACAGGTTAAACATCAAATCAGACACAGCTGAAGAGAGAATTAGTGAGATGGAGGATGTACATAAATGTTTTTATTATATGTGACTAATCACTGCAATTAAAATCAAGTTTGGGAATTTTTCAGTGTTGATCAAAGAGATTGTGAGTTGCTCTTAGCTCATCTAAACATAATTTAAATTATAGTATTGGTAGGGGAAAAAATGAGGAAATTCATCTTTCTTCACAGAAAAAGTCTTTTGAGAAGTAATGCCCTGAGATAGTCATTCAAAGCACCTTTCCACATGAGACAAGACACAGGTGTTTGTACATGCAGGGAGCCCAGCTAAGGGATGATACTCCAAAGATTTCAAACAGTGTTTACCTCCGGAGAGGAAAACTGCAGGGCTGGAGGGCAGGGAAGAGGGGTGGGGAGCTTATGTTCCCTGTGCATTCTGTTGCAACTCTTGGATGATTTACCAGTTGCATGTATTATCCATTCATGAAAAGGAATTTTCAAGCTTTTAGAAGATTTAAAAAAAAAAAGACACATGCTGCATGACTTCTCAACAGGCAGACAGACGTAAGGAAATTTTTAAGAACAAAAGCCTAAAACTGTTGGACAATACAATGGCTGGACATCTCGCCTCAGTAATTTCCCTGAATATAGCAGGTACAGCACTAGAGTAAACGGTTCTCATTTCCACGTATTTATGTGAGGTGGAAGATATTGAAAAACATGGGACATTATGCCCAACGCAACAAACAGGACTGAATTTGACACATCAGCTGATATTATTCAAACTAACTTTCAGAAATCAATAGGCAACATCATATTTTGGAGTAGAATGTGACATCGGCATGACTTTCAAAAATAATAGTGTTTCATGCTTGCTCCTGGTCTTTCAGGCTGTGTTCCCAGGGATCCTGGGTCCCACCCCACTCCTCTGCTGCACGACTACTTTCCAGAGAAAGCTGGAGAAGCATGGACAAAGGGGTTTTGACAGAGCCGACAGAATGTATATTTTGATTTGATTTATCAAGACATATAGATCAAGCTTCTACTTATGGTTTCTTACCCCAAAAAACAGGAAAGAAGAAACTGTATGATAAATAGAACATTCTTCCATTCACTGAATTCAGTAGCCTATTATGAAAAAGAAAGAAAACTAATGGTTAGACTAATACTGTCGATTAAACCTATGGCTTTTACCAAATTGTGCGTTTTAGTATAGGAAACACTTTCCTAAACAGAAAATACAACTTAAAAAAATCCTAGGCAATACCAGTTTGTGATGTTGGGCATATTACTTTTACTCCCTGAAAGTCAGATTCGTTTTACAAAACAGGGATCTTTTTTTAAACTTCCTTAAAAGGTCAACAAGAGAATTTAATGAAATTGTTTAGAGCCTGGCAGGTGGCAAGTATACAACACAGCTATTGTTGCTGTGACTATCTCTCTACTAATCCATAGTCACAAAATCATGGTTGGGTTTACTTTGTATAAATAATCTGAGAAGAAAGCTTATTATAAAATTAATAATGTTGGCAAGCTCAGAAAACTAAGTCCGTGAACTATTTTCAAGATTTTACAAATGCTTGGTGTGCCTCAGTGGCTCAGCTGGTTACAGCTTCTGACTCTTGGTTTGGGCTCAGGTTATGATCTCAAGGTCATGGGATCAAGCCTGACGTCAGGTTCTGGGCTCAGCACAGAGTCTGCCTGAGATTCTCTCCCTTCCCCTCTCCTACTTCCCGTGCTTGCTCAAACGCTCTCACTCTCTCTAAAATAAATAAATAAAATCTTTAAAAAAAAAAGAATTTATAAATGCCTAGTAAGTATTGTGAACAAATAAACTATTATTTGCTATTTACAAAGCAAGCAAGTAATCAGGGTGGAGGAGCTGGGACAGAGAAGTTTACAAGACAGTTTCAACTCTCCAAGACCTTAGTCTTAGTCTTAGTCTCTTAGCTGAGAAAATGAAATTAACCCTCTTGAAATGACAGGTAACAATAAAAAGGAACCTTTCATTTGTGATTTGTCCTTTGCCTGCATCTAAAAATGATTTTAAGGTGACTCAAGACTATATATTAAGTATGTACTGAATAACATGATTAAATATAAGTTCTAGTCACTTTCTCCTAGACAAAACATTGTCAGCCAAGTTTTAGTAACTTTATAGATTTAAAACTATTTAAATTTTTGTCCAGTTTATAATCCAAACATTTTAGGCCAATTAGAATGGAATTCTCCTCCAATTAATCCATCCTTGCCGTACTTGTCATTGTTTCATTAGTGAGACTTCGCCCACCTCTCCTATCAAAGAGACACATTTTAAATGTTGATCATTGCTGAACCTGCTTGATGGGTCCATGGGGTTTGTTATACTACTTGCTCTCCGCTCTCCTTCTGTATAGGTTTGAAAGTTTCCATCATAAATTTTTTTTCTTTAAATGCTTACTTGTGAAAGAAAAATAATGAATATGAATCTGTCTTGCTGGCAAGCCCAATCAAGGGAGAAGAAAATATCCAAGGCAGTCAAAGAACAAAACCACACAAAAAACATAGAAAACACTCTATATCGAAAATTAAAATAAAGTGGCAATAAGAGAAAACAATATGCTTCAAACTTCAAACCAAGGGTAGAAAAATAATTATTGATTCAACAAGCTGCAAGTATTTCTGCAAACAGTAAATAAAAATTATATATTCCTGATACCATATAAACCATTGAAGGCTATATAATTTTCATAAAAATATTTGGATTCTTTGCCACTTTAAATTTTAATAGAGTTTAGTTTTATTTTGTTCCTTTAATAACGATGAGGCTGTGCTGGTGACAATTTAAAAAATAATGTAGTATGACATTTATTTTAAAACAGAGGGGGCACCTGGGTGGCTCAGTCAGTTAAGCATCTGACTTTGGCTCTGGTCATGACCCGGGGGGGGGGGGGGGGGGGGGGGGGGGGGGGGGGGGGGGGGGGGGGGGGGCTAGGATTCAGCAGGGAGTCTGCTTCTCCCTCCCCCTCTGCTCCTCCCCCTGCTGGTGCTCTCTCTCTGTGTCTTGCTCTCTCTCTCTCCCAAGTAAATAAATAAAATATTTTTTAATAAACAGAAATTAATTAAAGATGAATAACAATAAAGTACTGTTTCCTTTAGACTTGCTATTGTTATAAAAGTATGGTAGAATGTGAATCTTTTTTATTTTGCATTTATGTGGTTTTTTTAATCAGAAAAATAAATCCTATTATTTATCCCTATTCATCAACTGCAATAAACCATGTACTCTGAACCTATTGCAGCAATTCGAATGACTAAGAAAGGCCACCCAATCAATATTTTCCCCGGGGCCTGAACTGTTGACAAGAGCAGCTGGCATTGCTGACTCTGCAATCAGCGAAAGAATCAAGGTGCTGTTACCAGATTTGTTGACTGTAAGTCCAAGGTCCAGGAGCGAACTCTAGTGCAGTGAGTCATACACATGAGTCTTACCACAACCTCTGATCCTCTCAGTCAACCAGAAAAATGACTCATCAAAGTACTTCTATTAATAAGTTAACATTTCACCCTAATTCATCAATCAACTTTCGGTGCAATCATACCAAACTGTAAATAACATGCAATTTTATAGACTAACAGACCTAATTACATAAGTTCCCTTATTGTATTTGGTTCACAATCTAAAATGGATTCAACCATAGTTAAAAGTAACCAATCTGAAGAAGGTTGGGATGGTTCAATGGAACAGAGCAGAACAATCTTACTGGTGAAAACTATCATCATTTTTTCTACAGCATTTTAAAAATGACTGATTACAGACAGTGTCCCAATCTTTCGGCATCACTAATCATACAATACTTTTTTTTTATTATGTTATTCACCATACAGTACATCCCTGGTTTCTGATGCAAAGTTCGATGATTCATTAGTTGCGTATAACACCCAGTGCACCATGCAATACGTGCCCTCCTTACTACCCATCACCAGTCTATCCCATTCCCCCACCCCCCTCCCCTCTGAAGCCCTCAGCATACAATATTTTTAAATTAAAATAGAGTCAAAGTTTTAATTTCATGACTTTGTATTTTGTCATTTTTATAGAAGGCCTTTCTTACAGTTATAAATGTATTCTATTTTTTCTTTCTTTTTTTTTTTTTTTAAGATTTTATGTATTTATTTGACACAGAGACAGCCAGCGAGAGAGGGAACATAAGCAGGGGGAGTGGGAGAGGAAGAAGCAGGCTCCAAGCGGAGGAGCCCGATGCAGGGCTCGATCCCACAACACTGGGATCACGCCCTGAGCCGAAGGCAGACGCCCAACGACTGAGCCACCCAGGTGCTCCCATTCTATTTTTTTCTAAATAATAATTTTCATATAGATTTTTAAATAAATCTATATATTTAGCTCTGATCCATCTGGAATTACAGTGAATAGTAACCACAAATGGGGCTCTCAGGTGCCTACAGGAACTTCTGTTTGAAATCTAAGGAGCCTGGTCAAACAGAAGAGGCTACACAGGGTAAACATTGCAATAGTTCAGCACCCAAAGCCAGAATAGGAGCATAATTTTCTCCTAGAACACCACCATTTAATAATTTAAAGTATATGTCCGGCCTCTTGTACTTTCTAAGATATAAGTGCTAGGTTATGGTTTTTCATGCATGAAGGAAAGAAACAAGCACTTTTCATGTACAATAAAGTAACTGGGATTACAGTGGCGGCTGTGTTCCCGAGTCAGACTGCCTGGATGGATCACCTGCCATCGCTGGAAGTTATTTAAACACTGTGCTCTAGATTCCTTGTCTCAAACATCATAACAGCACCTTCTCCTCAGAGGGCTGCCGTGGGAAGCAGCAAAATAGTTCAGGTACAATGCTTTGAACAAAGTCTGACAGAATAAGTTCTCAACAAATATTAGCTATTATTTTTATTATTAACTGAGAAAGTATAACAATTCTGCGATGCTGGGGCGCCTGGGTGGCACAGCGGTTAAGCGTCTGCCTTTGGCTCAGGACGTGATCCCGGCGTTATGGGATCGAGCCCCACATCAGGCTCCTCCGCTATGAGCCTGCTTCTTCNTCTCCCACTCCCCCTGCTTGTGTTCCCTCTCTCGCTGGCTGTCTCTATCTCTGTCAAATAAATAAATAAAATCTTTAAAAAAAAAATAATTCTGCAATGCTAAGCATTACAAGCAGGTGAAACTTTTTTAAAGACATTTATGTATTTGATGGGGGGAGGGACAGAGGGAGAGAACCTTGAAGCAGACTCCCCACTGAGTGCAGAGCCCATTGTGGGGCCCCACCCCACAACCCATGAGAATCATGACCTGAGCCATAACCAAGAGTCAGACGCTCCCACAAGCCACCCAGGCGCCCCACCCAGGCGCCCCACCCAGGCACTCCACAAGCAGGTGAAACTTCTGAGAGCACACGTTACAAGTTTATAAAGCAATGGTTTGGATGTGGGAAACACACATTCCTATTGAAACAATGTTAGCAATTATTAACATGATACATGTAGTGGATTCAACTCATAACGTACCTAAAATTCAGTTTCTGGTCACTATGCCATTCATTACATTGCTGCTAAGCTCTTCTGCTGTCCCCTCTTTTGGAAAGGAATTGTACAAATGAGAAAGTATAGCTTTAAGAAAGAATGAGAGGCCCTGACATCCACCCTAAGAGCCCACAAGAGCCTGCAGCCTTCTCAAAGTATTCAAACCCCTAAAAGGCTACCAATGGGATCCGCTCGCCCTGTGTGCACCACAGAAGCATGCTGATGAGTAAGGACGGCAGTACCGTCACACGGTGGGTGAACGGCCACTGCGCAGGGCCCCTCCGAACCCCACCCCGGGTCCGGCAACAAGAATTCATGTCTAGGACTTGGTTCTGTGGGCAGAGGCCAGGCTGGACCATAATTTTTGCCCAGCAAATTTTCTCACATGAATTTAAGCATCTCCTCTAAGATATAGGCAAAATTCCTAGAAGCGGTATGACTAGCAACTTTCTGAAAAAGTAGAGCTTGGCAGGGCTAGAACCCTTCAAGGCAGCCCCTGTGGATATAACAGGATGAACCTTCACCCTTCCTGAGGGACTGGACTTCGCTCCTCCTCTGTTCCTACTAACTGACCATTTTATTTGTCTGTCAGGTGTGTGCAGCAAACAGGTAAGCAGGGCAAATACCAAATGAACAACACATTCTCAAAATTCAATTGTACATCCCAGAGTATTCAGATGCAAAATGCCATGATGTCTGGAATTTGCTTTAAAATATTCCAGGAGGGGGTGCCGGGGTGGCTCAGTCAGTTAAGCGTCTGCCTTCGGCTCAGGTCGTGATCCCAGGGTCCTGGGATGGAGCCCCACGTTGACCTCCCTGCTCAGCAGGGAGTCTGTTTCTCTCTTTCCCTCTCCATCTGTGTGTGATGGCACTCTCTCTCTAGCTCTCACTCTCTCTCAAATAAATAAATAAAATCTTTAAAAAAAAATATTCCAGGGGCACCTGGGTGGCTCAGTTGTTAAGCGTCTGCCTTCAGCTCAGGGCGTGATCCTGGCATTCTGGGATCGAGCCCCACATCAGGCTCCTCCGCTGGGAGCCTGCTTCCTCCTCTCCCACTCCCCCTGCTTGTGTTCCCTCTCTCGCTGGCTGTCTCTCTCTCTGTCAAGTAAATAAATAAAATCTTAAAAAAAAAAAAAATTCCAGGAGGAAAAAAAAATGAAAGCAGATGGAACTAGATGGAATAAGAATGGCAAAATGCCAAAAAATGTTGACATGGGGTTGTGAGTATGTGAGATTCATTAAATTATTCTCTCTACTTTGCATATGTTTCAAAATGTCCATTATAAAAGCAGTAGAGAAATAAATCCATTTTAAAACTATCAAAATCCCCTTCTAAGTTAGTTTTTCCAGGATCCCCACATCAGCAAATAAGAATATTAAGACTCAAACTCAGATTTTTACTGTCATTGTTTTCAAAAATCTTCTAGTCTAGGGTTCTTGTGACTACTTCCTGCCTCTTCCCATGTGTCTAAAGATAAACGCCAAAGAAAGGATCGTGCCAAAGGTGCTGCTGGGGATATCACAGATCTCACTTTCAGGCACTCTCCTGCTCATCCGAGCTACCGGTCTGCTTTTCGCTGCAGTGAGAACCAGAAGTTAACTACTAAGACTTTAAGAGACTGCGAGGTAGGAACGGAATGAATGTCATCAGCTCACCTGTTGAAGGTCTCCGGTAGACACACTAATGACAAGAGTCGGTATAATCATGAAGCAGGCATTGTAGAAAAGCACTCCATATTTCCCCAACTCCTACAAAAACAAAGAAAACCATTTTAGAAATACGAAGCATCAGATTTCCTGGAGACATTTATCTATGTATTTATGCAGAGTTAAAAATCCCTTCAACTCTGTATTGGAATATTTTCAGCAAATTCTTTTTTTTTTTTTTTAGCAAATTCCTAATGTAAAAGGCTTCACTTCAAGTACATCGTGATAGCAAAATAAACGTTTGTTTTACACAAAAATGGCAGATAAAATGGATGAACACGGAGGGCCTCCAAAGTCCCACCCATCTCTAACATTCCAACTGGGGTTTGTTTTTTGTTTTAAAGTATTGTATTCAGAATGGGAAATCTGGAACAAAATAAAGAACATTTAAAATGTTAATATAAAGAGAACTCCTTAAAAACACCTGCTCTTTCTGCCAGGGAGCAGCAGCGTTAAGACACCAGGTATCTCGTTTTCTAATCTTGCATAAATCCACTTTTCATTACGGTGGTTACACACTTCTCCATCACTTTTCATAAAGGGTGACATATTTTGACCCTCAAAAGGAAACAAACCTGTTTTTGTAAAACTGCCACTAGTCAAAAACAAAGGGCCAGGCAGAAAAAACAGCTCCTAGAAATAAGTCTGTCCGTCAGAGCAAACTCCCTCACTCAACACAACGCACTGGGAACAAAGCAACATATGCCTGGCCCATCCTCCGGAGCTTCCAGAACAGCTGGGGCGGGAGGCAAGCGTGAGGGGCCTTGACAGGGGGCAGCCCCACGCAGGACTCGCTCGTCCGCCCACTGGTCTTTCGGGGACTGCTCAGTCACTGAACTGGAGGGGCACTCATTGCTGGCCAGCACCTTCTACGTGAGCCATTCCGCAGATAAATAACCTGAGATTTGGAGGAGTGAAGGGTCCCGGTCACAATGACCAGGAAGCAGCAAGCTTCCGTCTGTAACCCAGGCCTTCAGACTCTCAAACTGGGGTTGCTTCAGAACAGCCCTGACTTCGCCTTGGTCACTGACGAGGAGGGCAAAAAACCTTCTTTTAATTTTAATTTGCCTTTCAAAATAATTTCTTCTTTATATATTCTGACTTTGCATCTAAAATAATGGTATCTTTTCCCTCCCCGTCTTATTTTCACCCAAAACTTTGCAAGGTCAGGGGTAAAGAGAACCCATACAGACAAGATAACTGAAAAGAAATTCGTGATTTATAAAGCACACCATGTAAATTAAATTACATGCCAACTTTACAGATTCATTTTTTTTTCATGAAGTTTCAGGGGCCAGATGACAAAGCTTAAAAACCATAGGAGTGAAGATCTGGTACCTTTGGGTCCATTTTCTGTTTGGTATAAACTCCATTTGCTGCTGTGAAGATATCGTTCAGGAATACAAAAATATAGCCTTCCAAGTTAAAGGCAAGGTCAGAACTGGGAGGGAGAACACAAAAGAGGAGGATGATTACTCAGAAACTCACACAACTTGGCCTTCAAAGCCTGCCTGTTGTATCTTCCCCTAATCAAATCCACTTGTGATGCTGGTAACTAACTACCTTTATCTCCTCTGGCATATTTCCCCCTCTGTGGTTAATTCCTCGGCTCTGCCTCTAGACAAAACAAAACCAGGCCATCGGGTGGCTTCCGTTTAATCATGAATGGCTTAAAACCAGAGGGACATTAAGCATCTTCCTTGAACTGCAAAGCCCTTTCTTTTGCTAACGATCGCCTGGCCTGATAATTGGGGAGCCCTTCTTTTCTAAGGGGAGTGATTTGTCCAACCCACCCAGTGGCTTTGCTTTTTGTAATGAACAGGGCCATCTCCAGGCTATAGCCCTGTGGGGACAGCTGGAGAGTTACTGGGGCAAGAGGGGTCGAATGAGGAACTGACACCTCCATCTGGTGCCCAGCCGGTCATATCATCCACCGGCACACCCACCCCCCCAACCACCAGTCCATTGAAAAAGCAAGGCAGGGACCCATTCCTTCTCTGTAACTCCTCGAAGTCTCCTTTTTACCCCATTCTTTTGAACCATCTCTCTTCAATTTCCATTTTATACACATAATATTAGTATAAAAATGTTCAGGGAGACACGACGCAGGGAGGAGAGAGAACAGCCGAGCCCAAATGTGACCCATGTACCACACTTGACCTTACAGGCAGTACCAGACCCATGCCATAATTCATAAATACATATCATCAAAGGGGTTTCCTCTACACTCTTAGGTTCAGTGACTGGAGCCTGCAAAATTGACTGACAGTAGGTTAACAAGAGAAAAGGAATACAATTTTTATTAAATATTTTACATGTAGAGGAGTTCACAAAAAATAAATGAATCTCAAGTGGTTAGACTCTGGGGCTTATATAGCATTTTAAAAAAAGAAGAGGTTTGGATTCTAAGGAGCAAACAAATTATGGAAAAAAGACTAGGAAATTTATGGGGGAAACTAATGGAAGAGAAGGGTCATTGTAGTAAGGTATATTTATGCAGCCTCATCTTGGTACTGATTCTCCATCCCCAGTGATAAGAACTGCTTTCCGGGGCACCTGGTTGGCACAGTGGTTGGGCGTCTGCCTTCGGCTCAGGGCGTGATCCCGGCATTATGGGATCGAGCCCCACATCAGGCTCCTCCGCTATGAGCCTGCTTCTTCCTCTTCCACTCCCCCTGCTTGTGTTCCCTCTCTCGCTGGCTGTCTCTATCTCTGTCAAATAAATATAAAATCTTTAAAAAAAAAAAAACTGCTTTCCTATTCCTGGTGTGGGGGTTGGGGGAGGGGTGTAGGGGGACCACCCTTACAAAGGGAAATTTATGTTCTGCTTTTAGGCAGGAAAATGGAAGACAGAGAACTCTTCCTACATCTGTTGATTCTCAATTAACTGCCCTCAGCTCAAAATAATGTTACGCCAAAGTGGCATATTTTGGAGGGACACATCCTAAAAACATAAAATTTTTAGAGACTATTTCTAACCAAAGAGAAGGAAATAAAGAGGCAAAAATTCCAACAAAATCTGAACACAAATTAAACCAGATTTACTCAAGGCTTCTGCTGGTATTATTAACTACAAATATATTTATGAGAATGCAAATTAATTTTGGATCATCATAAATCAGAATTCTCTGGTTCAATCACAAAAAAACAGACTCTCTCAAAATAAGGGTCTTCCAAATCTCATGCCTACCCACGTTCCATGTTAAGAGTCTGCTGTTCCATAAAATGGCAAAGAGTTGAATGGATAAAAAAGCCACGATTCTAGGGGAGTGGAAAGGAGTTGCTCACTTCCTCGGAGTGCCTGAGGGAAATTCCCGGGGCTTTCAGGTCTCCTGCTCCCAGGGCTACAAGTCCCCAGTGCCACTTGTCACGCCACTGGTAAAACTCAGAAGTTTGAAAAGAATTTGCTTGCTTTGAGACATGACAGTAGATTCATGGTTAACCCTTGTCGTTGTCATTTAGGGCTGTTTACAGACATAAGAGCTCAACTTTTTCCGGCTGTGTGACTTGTTTGGCAAGTAAAATATAAGAGGAGGTAACACATGGCCATTCCAGGCGAACGTTTGAAAAGCCAACCACAATTCCCCACATGCCTCTTCCCTCCTGCATGAGAAAGGAAGTCCCTTTTGAGGCAGGGGTTCCACCAGCCTCGGTCTCTGAGCAGCCACAATGAGCAGAGCACCCCCATGGCATTAGCTAATGTTTGAGTATGCGGCGTGAGCACAATACACTGGGTGTGTAAATGTGGGAGCTGTTTGTCACAGCAGCATGAACTGGCCCATCTGACTGAGTCAGCTCTATAGTTATTTGCATTTGGCTGAGAAGATCTGAATAAGAGGACAGAAGGTGGGGTCGTGGCTGGCCTGCAGCAAAGAGGGGTGCTTGTCACCCACCTAGATACTATCCATTCTCTGGGTGCTGAGGAAGGGAAAAGTCGAGAAGTGCTATTTCAAGCCAGCTCTTGGGGGAAAGTTAGATGCTCTGAAAACACGATGTACCCTTTCAGCTCATTAGAATATCATACGTGGTAACTACGAGCTGAATTTCTACTCACTGGGTCTGGAAACGCGCCTCCCTAGACGCGGCGCCTGAAGTGCCATTCCTCGCCAAAGCCTTACAGACATCTTTATAAACCATTTTTCGCAAAAGTGTACAACTGGCTCAAAGTCAGTAGTTTCCAAACTGAGCTCTAAGAAACTCAGAAAAGAGGGGCGGCCCGGGGGACACCCCAAAGCACTGTGGGAGGAGGGCACTTTCACAGAGCACCTCCCTCTTTCAGCTACTTGGCTCCTATGACTTTCTTGGAACAAAGTCTTCATGACTACAACAGGCTCTAAGGTCTGCTGCTTCGTGTCCGCACCAGCTCAAACCAGAGGCCAGCTCACAACGGGGCTCAACTCAGCCACGGCCAGGGCCACGAAGGAGGACATTACAGGTGAAAATGTAAATAACAGACCATGGTCTAGGCAAGCAATGAACATATTTATAATTCTAAAAAATAGATGGTTAATATCTGTCACCATCTGGCATGCTATATTTTCTAATCTGTTTCTTTTGCTTATTGTCTGTCTCCACCAACTAGAATGGAAACTCTGTGAAAGCAAGGATTCTTGTCTGTTTTGTTAACTGCTGGATTCCCCCACACCTAGAACGACACCTGGCAGTAAACACTCAACATGTTTTTGGTGAACTTGGCCATGTACTAGTGTAAACCCCAGTTTATTGCTATCCCATTTAATTCACACAAAGACCTTATTAGGTGGGTCTATTCTAATCTCCATTTTATAGTTGAAATAACTGGGGTGCCAGGAAGTTAAATAGCTTGTCCGGTTATACAGCTAGTAAGTGAGGAGACTAGAAGATAATATCCATATCCTTATTTATTTTGCAGTTAGTGATCCAGAACTCTTCTTTCTTTTTTTTTTTTTAAGATTTTATTTATTTATTTGAGAGAGAGAGAGAGAACAGGGGGAAGGAGAGGAATAAGCAGACTCCGTGCTGAGCATGGACCAGACGCAGGGCTTGATCTAAGGACCCTGAGATCATGACTTGAGCCGAAATCAAGAGTTGGGTGCTTAACTGACTGAGCCACCCACGAGCCCCCAGAACTATTATTTCTAAATCAGTTAAGGAAACTAGTTTAACTGAAATCCATCCAATCTTTGCATTCTTCCCTTCATTCAGGTAGGTTTTTCTTTTCTATTACACTCTTTACTTTACAGATGAGTAAAACTGAGGCACAGAGAGGCTGAGAAACAGCTGACAATGGCCTGGCTAAGTTCCGGACCCACAGAATATAACTGCACACATGCTTTAACCACTAGGCCATAAAAGCCAGGAGTGTGAGTGTCTGCTTTCAGCTGCAAACTTGGGAGTCCACATTCCTGGCCTTGCATGTTAATGAATAAGACGCCATAGCTGACCCTGAACACAGGTGTGAACTGCACGGGTCCATTTATCTGTGGATTTCTTTCAATAAATATAGTACAGGTAGTGTAAATGTATTTTCTCTTCCTTATGATCTTCTTAACACTTCCCTAGCTTGCTCTATTTTAGGAATACAGTATATAATACATATAGCATACAAAATACGCGTTAATCAACTATTTATTTATGTTATCAGTGAGGCTTCCAGTCAACAACAGGCTATTAGTAGTGAAGTTTTTAGGGAGTCGAAAGTTTTACTCAGATTTTCTGTCATGTGGGGGCAGGGGAGGGGGGTGTTGGTGCCCTTAATCCCCGTGTTGTTAAAGGGTCAACTTAGTCATGCACTGGTATTGGCTCATGTCCTAAACATACAAATACATTTAATGAGAGTACGCCACCCTTGGAAACAGACTGCTAAGGCATCACAGGTGATAAAACAAATCAGCATACAAGGGCTTTATAGAGCTGTTATTCTTGACCAAATGCCCAAGAACTTTTCAAGTAAATTTTTTGTATTGAAGACAAACATTCAGTAATAATAGCAAATAATTTACTCCTTTTTATGATGAAAAACAGTATTCATATCTTCTAACATTCCCTGTATATGTTCTCAGCAATGTTCTGGCCAAGTTGGAACCCAGTCTGACTTTCACAGGAACACATGGGGAACCCACCAACATCAACAGACTCGTCTCTTGGCTGCTAGATTCAACTGCAGCCAGATGGGAAATGGAAAATGAGGGCGGGGCGGTGCTGGGCCTATTGTCAAAGGCACAAAGAAGTTATTGAGCAGAAACAGTCCAAAGTCTTACCCAGCTGCTATGAAAGCACCAAGTATGATGGTAAAAACACTGACAATGATGTTCAAGGAATACTGTTTCCTGTAATAGATAAAAGGATGAACGGATGGATGGATGGATGGATGGAGAAGGAAGGAGAAGGAGAGGAAAAAACACGGATTATAATTCTTAAACTGAAAATAGACATTGGTCACAGTTTTATAGCTAAAATCTGGTGGACATGGCTTTACACAGAGAAAGCACTGTAAGTCTCTGTAAGTGGATTAATAAATTAGACCAAATGTATTTCTTAAGCAGCTGTCTAATCTAATCATAAATGTATTTCGCTGTTCTCATTGGAAAGATGCTGTGACAAAATGCAGAAGAGCCCCTGCTGGCAGTTCTAGTTGGTCTTACATCAAGCATCCAAAGATTAGGATAAAATTCAACAGTAGGACTTAGAACACTGGGCCATCATCCAAATTTCACTGCTAAATAATCTTCCCAGCAAAACTAAGAATCAGCATTTTTGATATCAGCTTGAGTATCTTTATGAGAGATTTTTAAACCAACACTATAAAAAATTAATGTATTCCTATGTTACATCATAATCACTATATCAGAATGGATTTCTGTGATTTCCTGCATTCCTATCCTGTATATATATATATGGACAATTTTTCCTCTGTATTCCAAAATCAGTGTATATTCCATCTAGTGCAGGAAACATATTTACATCTGTTTTGAGGTCATCGCATTTTTTAAATTATTTTCTACCATAAACACGTATTGTTAGCCTAATATAAAATTACAAGTAAAAAAATCACTCATCATGTTCTTAAGGAATCATGGAAACAGGAGATGCTTTTAAGTGAATAAACCATGAAACCCTAAGATATTGCTACTAGCAATTCAAATCAACCATTTGGAAAAATAACTAGACGTTGAGAATTTGCTATGCAAAAATAATGTGGGGTGAGGGCAAAGGACATGAGAGAGAGAGAGGAAAAACAAAAATCACCCAAGTATGATGGTTTCCAGGAGTAAAGTGAGTGGAATGGTAAATTTCCTGAGCACGGTGAACATCGGCAAGCTGTTGGGAAAAGATTCAAGTATAATAACATCAGATGCCAAGTATTTTTTTTAACATGTTTTACATTTTTAATTAAGCCCACTGACTTTCCAAATTAAACATAAGAAATTAACCTTAATTCTCACCGATACCATTAGCATCACATTAAATAATAAAAAGAAATGGAGATTTAATAGTTTCATGCCACTTTCACTTATCAGCAATTTTTTTCACTTATTAACAATTTTTAAAAATCATGCTATCCAACTACTGCAAAGATTGTGCTAAAACGACAAAGACTGTGTTCAAAGACTGTATGCAATGTAAACCAACACACCCTTTGGCGAATCAAGTTGGAACTATGTATCAAAGTCATTAAGTTGTGCTAACCCTGGACCTAATTATTTCTTGTTGGGACACTTAACCTAAGGTAATAATACAAAAGAAAGGAAAAAACCATGTGCACAAATGTGTTCACTGCAACAGTGTCTTTGGGCAAAACATCAGAAACAACTTAAAAGTCACACAAGACAATGTTAAAATAAATCTACTTGAGGAAACGTGTTAACTCTATAATATAAAACTTCACGCTACTATTGGAAAATGAATATTAAATAAACAAGGAGGGCACACACTACGTAGAGTCTACAACTGAAACAACATACAGTCCACATAGGAGGAAAGACTGAAATCGATATTTAAAATGGTATGTTAGAGGCGTCTGGGTGGCTGCCTTCGGGTCAGGTCGTGATCCAGGGTCCGGGGATTGAGTCCTGCATCAGGTTCCCTGCTCAGTGGGGAGCCTGCTTCTCCCTCTCCCTCTGCCTCTGTGCTTTCCCTCTCTCTCTCTCAAATAAATAAGTAAAATATTTTTAAAAATTAAATCAAATTAAATTAAATAGTATGTTAGAGGATAAAATTATGGGTTATTCCCCCCCCCCTTATGTAATGAAGCTATATTCACTGCCTTTTAAAAATATTTAAGAACCTTTCGCTTGCTGTCAAAACCCAGAGATTCCAAGAGGCAGTTCAATGCACAACAAAAAACTGCCTGGGCTGCAACAGCCCACTTTCATCTGCTTCCAGATGTGACCCTGAGAAGATGGTGACCTAGAGAAGGAAAGTCAGAACCAGAGCCAGGAGGGCAGTGGCCAGCACCTCCTAACCAGACCTGAGAAGAGGTTTCATGTGATCATGAAAATGACACCACAACCAGAGAACAGGTACAGAAAGAATTTTCAGGAACTGTATATCCACAACTTCAAGATGTCTTATGAGACTGGTTAGAACTGCCTTTTTCAAAACTAGCCAAAAGTCAGTTAATTCCAAAAAGCATTTTTACATGATGTCTTTTAAAAGCAAGTAAGGTATATTTAATGATGAAAAACAATGTTTCCCCCCTAAGATCAGTAGTAAGACCATAATGTTTGCTCTCAACACTACATTGATTCAATAAGTACTTGAGATTCTAGAAGGGGCAATTAAGCTGGAGGGGGGAAAAAAGCATACTGTTTAGAAAGGAAGAAATAAAGTTATCTCTATTTGCAGATGACATATATAGAAAATCCTAAGGAATCCACTACAGAGTTAACTGGGTTAATGGTTTAGCAAGAGTGCAGGGAAAAAAAAAACTGAATATATAAAAATCAATTATACTTCTATACACTAGCAATGAGCAATCCAAAAAGGAAATTAAAACAATTCTGTTAATGATCACATGAAAAAGAACAAAATTCTTTGGAATAAATTTAAGAAAAGAAGTGTAAGCCTTATGCACTAAAAACTACAAAATATTGTTAGAATATTAAAGAAGTGTAAATGGAAAGATACTCCTTGTTTCTGGATCAATAGGCTTAATATTATTAAAATGGAAATATTCCCCCAAATACATTTATAGATTCAACAGAATCCCTATCAAAATCTGTTCATTTTCCCCCCAGAAGTTGACAAGCTGATTCTAAAATTAATATGATAATGCAAGGAAACCAGAAAGCCAGAACAATCTTGAAAAAGAACAAAATTGGTGAACCCAATTTCAAAACTTACTACAAGCTACAGTAATCAGTACTGGCTAGTTATTGATTATGGACAGATTAATCAAAGGAATAGGATTAAGAAGCAAGAAATAAATCCATACAATTATGGTCAATTCATTTTCAAGAAGTGTGCCAAGACAATACAATGAAGAAAGAAAAATCTTTTCAACAAATGGTCCTGAAACAACTGAATATCCATTTACATGCAAAAAAATGAATACGGACCCCTTCCTCACACCACATACAAGAATTGATCTCATAACATATCAAAGACCTAAGTCTTTGTAGGAGATTTCCAGTAGGAGCTAAAATTACTAAATTCTTAGAAGAAAACAGAGGGGTAAATCTTCATGAACTTGGATTAGGCAAAGTCTTCTTAGATACAATACCAAAAGCACAAGCAGCAGAGCATGGGACTCTTGATCTGGGGGTTGTGAGTTTGAGTCCCACACTGGAAGTAGAGTTTACTTAAAAAAAATAAAAAAAGGAATAAAATTCTGATACATGCTACAACATGGAGGAACCTTGAAAACATTCTGCTAATTGAAATAAGCCATAGTTTAAAAGGACAAAGATCGTATGATTTTACTAGTGTGAAATATCTACGGTAGGCAAATTCATAGAGACAGAATGTAAAATCGAGGTTACCAGTGGCTGGGAGCATGGGAAAATGGGGAGTTATTATTTAATGGGTACAGAGCTTCAGTTTAGGATAAATAAAAAGTTCTAGAAATAGTGGAGATGGTTGCTCAACACTGTAATGCCAATGAACTGTATACTTAAAAATGGTTAAAATGGTAAATTTTATGTTATGTATATTTTACCTTGTTAAATTTTTAAAAACTTAAAACTTTTGTGTTTCAAAGTATACCATTAAGAGATTAAGAAGGCAACCCACAAAATAGAAAAATTTGCAATCCATATATATAATAAGGCATCTATATAAGAATATATAAAGAAGACTTAATACTTAAAAAGATGAATAACCCTATTAAAAATAGGCAGAGAATTTGAATAGATATTTCTCTAAATAAATATATATGTGTGTGTGTAAAATATATATATATATATATAGCCAATAAACACATGAAAAGATGCCCAACATCATTAGTCATCAGAGAAATGTAATCAAAACCAAAGAAGATACTACTTTACAACTATTGGAACAGCCATAATCCAAAAAATAGACAATAACAAATTTGGCAAGAATGTAGACAGGTTGTAGCCTTCTTACATTGCTGGTGGGCCTGAAAATTGGTGTAGCCACTTTGGAAAACAGTCTGACAATTCTTCAAAATGTTAAACAAAGAACTGCCATAAGACCAGCAAGCCTCCTAGGCATAGATCCAATCAATGGTAATCCCATTCTTCCAAAACCATGAAGTCATCTTTGTCTCCTTTCTTTATCTCACACCCCACATGTTAATCCTCAGGAAATTGTATTGGTTGGT
Organism: Ailuropoda melanoleuca; assembly: GCF_002007445.2. NCBI lineage: Eukaryota > Metazoa > Chordata > Mammalia > Carnivora > Ursidae > Ailuropoda > Ailuropoda melanoleuca. Next base: position 41,516,151 of record NC_048234.1, read on the forward strand.
CCTTCACAATATATACAGCACCCAGATTGTGGCCTCAACGTAACCTTTAACATTAAAAATAACCAGGCGATCCTTGGAGAAATGGCAGGAAACATCCCAGATAAGCCTGAGACATCATGTGCCAGACAGCAAGAAAGTAATGAGACTACTGGGGCCCTAGAACATAAAAGCCACCTCAAAGGGGCTCCCATTGGCCTGAGATGGGATAATGTGAACATCAAGAGAATTATTTATATAATGACTTGAAACATCAACTAAATGAAATAGATCAACTGAACAGACTAGAGTGCCCAGAAATAAGCCTACACAAATATAGCCAACTCATCTCTGACAAAGGAGCAAACATAGTTCAATGGAGAATGGATGATCTTTTCAACAAATGATGCTCAAACAACTGGACATCTACATGCAAAAAACGGAATCTAGACAGACCCTCCACCTTTCACAAATAAACTCAGACCATGTGCTTAAATGTAAAAGGCAAACTATCAAATTCCTGGAAGACAGCATAGAAGAAAATCTACGTGATTTTGGTTTCACCAATGAGTTGTTTTTTTTTTTTTCAAGATTTTATTTTTTTAAGTAATCCCTACACCCAATGTGGGGCTCAAACTTATAGCCCCAAGATCAAGATTTGCACGCTCTACTGACTGAGCCAGTGAGAAACCCCTTGGCAATGAGCTTTTATCTCTCTCTCTCTCTCTCTCTCTCTCTCTATATATATATATATATATTTTTTTTTTTTTAAGAGGGAGATGGGGAGAGGGAGGGGGAGAAAGAGAATCCCAAGCAGACACCCTGCTGAGCATGGAGCCTGATGCAGGGCTTAATCTAACAACCCTGAGATCATGACCTGAGCCAAAATCAAGAGTAGGACACTGAACTGAGTGGGCCACCCAGGCGCCCCTTCACAATGAGTTTTTAAAAACAACACCGAATATGGAAATTGATATGGAACTTCATTAAACTTTAAAACTTCTGCTCTGAAAGACAATATTAAGAGAATAAAAAGACAAACTACAGACTGAGAGAAAATATTTGCAAAACACATAACTGACAAAAGATTTCTAGCAAATAAATGAAAATTCCTGAGTTTATAATGACAGCAAAAAAAACAAAAATAAACAAAAACTCACCGGTCACCACTGAAGGTGACAGGACACTAACTTATTATTCTGAACATGTATAAATAAATTTCACATCCTGCCTTTCCTTTGTGACATGGTAAAAGTTTGTATTTATTAAAGTTTAGACAACACATGAAGATGGGGTGATAGTTAGAAAATCACCATATTGCAACTTGTAATGAAATAATGTATCTAGAAAATTATCATCAATGAATGCTTAAACTATCAGGTGAAAGACTGATAGGGTACTTTCTAATGAAGGGACCAGATTGATCCCTTAAAATTATTAAAAGGGGAACTGATCAATTTAATATCATTATAAGTAGGCCACTTGAAGAAATTTTTATGGGTGTTGGATATTGTGGTGATGGATTTCAGAGATGTAAACATAGGTCAAATTTTATCATATTGTGCATTTTAATTATGTGTACTTTACTTTATGCCAATTATACCTCAAAAAGCTATTTTTTAAAAAGTAGGCTAAAACGTTATGTGTCCCATGATGTAGCGGGAAGCACCCAACATATCAATAAACTGATCTTGCCTGAAAAACTGAACCTGAAGATGATCAAACCAGTAGAACCAACTACCAGTTGACGGAAAATACGAGGCACAGAGGGACGCATTACATGACACCACGTATAAACAATCCTTCTTCCTCCTCTGTCTCATTTTCTGGCTCCTTCTCTCTTCCAGAAAGCCCCATGGCACCCAAGAAGTGCCCCTCGTCCCTCTTCTAGATGCATGTAGAAAGTGTTTAAGAACACTTGTAATAAAGGTATTTCTAACATTGCTACTTGCATACTACTTGAGAATAGTGCTGTATCGGCGAATGGAAGTTATTACACCCACTCTGCAGTGCATGCAGAGGATTTTAAAACACCTGTAATGACGATGTTTCCAAAATCACTTTAAAAAAACAAAAAGCAGCAGCAGCTCTCATCTAGGAAGCAGAGGCCTCCAGAGCCCTCCAGTGTGAGGGGCAGGCAGCTGTCAATGTTGGGTGAAGCCATCCCCCACAGCTGCAGGTGCACACACTCAGAGACAGACCCACAGGATACATGGTAACACAGGGAGAGCACCTACCACAGGACACTTTAATACAAATTTGAGACAAATAAGGAAAACTGATGGTCCTGATCCCAGAAAGAAACAAAAAAACAACTAACATGTATAACTACAACCAATATTTCACATTTTGTTTTCCACAACCACAACCTGTCCTTTCCAAACAAGAGGAAAGATGACAGGTCTGATTTCAGTTGTCTGTTTTATAATACCTTCTCCTTCTGGTCCAACTCCTACCTGCCCCGTCACTAACAGGGTTTTCCTCAATCTCTGTCACCCTTTGCACGAACTTCATTTTCTCATTATTGACACCTGCATGCATGTGTGTTATTTAGGCTACACATCTCGCATCCAAGTTTTCTGATGGAGAGACTTGGTCTTTCTATACGTCCATTTCCATTTTTTATAGTGACTTTTAACAAAAGAAGTTAATCAAAGGACTCTAAAATACATGCAAATGCAAATTTCAGAAGTATATAACACACGTAAAAATAACATCTGTAACTTATTTTTCTCTGTACCAAACCAGACCTACAGTAAATCTGACAGAATGTTCCTGCTTTTACAAAACCATGATAAAACCAGTTACACAGAACCATTCATATAGATGAATTGGATATTGGATAAGCAATATAAATAAATCCTCCTGGATAAATCAGACGTTCTCTGTCTCCATGCCCACAGATCTCACATTCTATGTTCAGATTTGAATATAAAGGGAAAAAAATCAGCTTTTTAACTTCCCTAAAAACATCAGCAAATTAAACTCAAAACTCCACTTAGTTTTCTTAAGTTAGTAAATATTAGTGTCTTCTGTACGTAGCCCGTGCAGTATATTCAAAATCAAATTTGGTCTTTGTACCACTAAAAACAAATAAGTCAACAACCTCCCATCAACCATTCTCCTGCACTCTACCTTAATTTACCAGTGCTTGATAATCCACTTATGTGGTTTCCAACGTAGAGGAGAGGCAGAGGAAACAGCTTCCATGGAAAAAAGAAAGAATATTTGATTAGAACTCCAATAACGATTTTCCTTCACATATATAAATGGTGACACTTCCTGTCAGTAAGCAAATCATTTGAGTCTGTTTCCCTGTAACAACTGTGAATATTCCACAATCTAAAACACATCATGAGTTTCTCCATGTGACCAAAATAGTTAGGAAGGCAGTGATATCTATAGCCATGGCGGGGTGGGGCAGAGCTGTATTGCTAACAGAAATGTTGACCTTACCAACATCAGCAGACTATCTCCCTAAAGGGAGGCTCTGAACAAGCACCTCTCTTAAGTGGAGACCCCAGGCTGAGTTGGTGAGTGGAGGATGCATACTTATAGTTTATGTATAAGGTTCAGAAGGCCCCTTGAGAAGGTGTACAAACTTGTTATCTATGCATTATGCACTTTTCTGGATGACAGCAAAGGTTCATATCTCACTGGAATGTCACAAGGTTGGTGATCCTTTCAAGAAGTTGTGTCTAGCAGCCACATTACTTTGGAGTTAACTTTATTTGTTTTTGAGGCCTAGAATGATTTCATATCTACCAAGGTTAAACAATGTACCAGTTGTACTTGAATTAGGTTTACTGAGCCCTGAGCTCCTGAATTATTCTCTGATTGTCAAGAGAAATATTGTTCAAAACATACTGAAGAAACACACAAAATGTAAGACCTAGTCTTCCATAAATGAGAGAAATATATATCCTTTCATAAGGTCACACAATAACTGAGAACTTTTTGACTAATATAATAATCCATAGCTAATCAAGGTGAGTCCAGCATTTCTTTTTCCACTAAAAAGACATTAAGCATGTAACTCAGATAAGATATTCTTTGAAGGATTTTGAAATAGTAAATGTCATCTATCCCCAAAAAAAGTTTTAAAATGTTATTATCAGGAGATTTGCTGAAGAAAGAAGATACAAAGAAGAGAGGACCTCAGATCCAGGACCTTCCCCTTCATTCACAATATTCTGGCTGACAGCCCACAACTGGCTCAACAATAACCCTGCTGGGATATTGCAACTTTAGAAGCTCTTA